>NC_047167.1:17974946-18274946 GCF_009819705.1 Hippoglossus hippoglossus | reverse complement strand
ACTTGACAGTGAATTATGATCATAGGGGCTGTAGTTTGTGATGCGTTTTAATTTCAAATGCAATTACAATCAGAGGCAATTTTTCGAAACTGTGTTCTTAGTAACTCTCCCATGTCCAATAACTGAAACTAAATCATTGCTGAGCTGCCTGCTGATGAAAAAGAGGAAAGGAAAGCATTACGAAATGAAGCATGAGAACTTGATTTATTCATATGACTCACTGTCAACTGTCAGTACACCCTGACACGTTGAAACACGAAACTTAGAAAGAAAAAAGTTCCTGCTTGTATCTACAAAACTCTGTCAGTCATGATGGCTTGACTGTTTAAAGCATGTTTAAAATTTCTAAAGTAAATTTTCATAGTGCAGTTAAATGACCCAAAAAACAATGATCCATAAATCAAAGCTAAAACCCTAAGTTTTAGTAAAATGGTTGTATAAAGTATATATCGTTTGAAAAATATGGGGTAAAAATGTCCTTTTTATCTGCTTAGCAAACATAACCACGAGACAGCATGCAGTGTGGGTAGAAAAGCAGAGATGGCGACGATGCCAGAACAGAAAACAATGTTTGAACTTTGTTAACACAATATCCTGAACATTTAAATTCATAATTTTCCTGAAATCTACACCGACTGACTCCAGAACAATAGAAGTGTTGTAGATGCTGTGGAAAAGCTAAGATACTGAACCCCAAATTGCCTCATAGGAAAACATAGTGCTGCCCATGGATGCACTTTATGAATGTGTGTGAATGGCAAAAAACTGTACTGTAAAGCACTTTGAGTGACCATCAAGACTAGAAAATCGTAAATAAATACAGACCATTTATGCGTGAATGACTAACTCATTCAGATCCAGGATTTCGAGGAAATGGATGAGTCAGTGCTGCTCTAATCATGTGTGATCAACATGCCAACAGACATCCCCTTTTATATGTGAAACTGTCCTTTCAGAAACGCAGGAGGGAGTTTCGCTACTATTCATTAACGCAATTTGATAAAACAACAAACCAGACTTAAATCGTGTGATCATTAAGTGGCTTTGCAAAGAAATAGCCAAAGAATAGCTTTTTTATTTTTTTACTTTTTGACAGAGACTGGTGAAAATAACAGTTACAAGTTATACAGAGCTTTGTGTAAGACTATTTCCTGAAGTCTGAATGCTAAGCTAACCAACAGATATGAGAGCAGTATCAATCACCTCATCCGACTCTTGGCAAATTAGCTTATTTCCTATAATCTTGTAATTGCTCCTCTCAGAGACTCCAGAGCTTCACTATTAGTGTTTCGGTCCTCGTCTAATGGTTCTGGGTCCAGATGTTTGAACCCTGTAATGTTGCAGGATTCCACTGATAAAAAGGACGTTACTGTTTAGTTGAGTATTCTCTTGGCCTGCTGCCTGCAGAGTGTCAGCCTGTGGCAGTGTTGGAGCAGAAGCGGATGGACCTGGCGGGCTCGGAGTTCCAGTCTGTGCTGGATGTGAACAGCCTGCTGGTGCTCAGCGCTGCTGGAGACAACATGAAGGACGACAGAGAGAGTAAGAGGATGTGAACCAGAAACAGACTTTATTCTGTAATCGGATCCAGCAGTGAGGCTCAGGCCTTTTGAACTGTCTCCGTTCTGTAAAAGCTTTAGGATCTAAGCTTGCTTTAATTCAGCATTTTGATTCCGAGCTTCAGGACGAGACAGAATAATATATTTATACTTTGGTAGTGAACTTACTGTGAAACACAAAAACATGCTGATTTTTATTTTCTTGTAGCTGCTGTTGATCTGATTGATGAGCTCATGTCTGCTGATGGTAAGAATCTCAATTATTATTATTATAATAATAATACATGTGTTTATTATTAAAGTTTAGACACCTGGTGAACAAACCAGTTTCACCGCTGTGAGACTCAGTGTGATTAGAAACAAAATCGGTTTCATTTGTTTCCCACGCTCAGCTGAGACGTTCATGGGACCTGCAGTCGACCTGTTTATCTCTGCAGCTCAGAGTTTATATTTAAACCACTAAAAGTCAGCAAATCTAACATTTTCAGGGGAGGTTAACATGTTCTTTTAACATGCTACCTGTCAATCGCACTGTATCCACGCCCCCCAGTGCATACCGTGCTTAATCATCCATTTTACTCTATATCAGTCTCTGTCTCATTTAAGTTTCTCTCCTCACGCAGGAATGGACTACAGCTTCAATCTGGACGACAGCGAGGGAGTGTGTGACCTGTTCGACATGCAGATCCTAAATTACTGACGGCTGATATTGGACTCTCCTGTGAGCTTATACAATCTGTAAAGTCACCTCAAACACACCTTCCCCCAGTTTTGTTATAGTTGCATAGCTGATACTTTAACATCATTGTTATGTTTAAAAAAAAAAAAATGCATACCGCACAAATAAGACTTCACAGCTGAGTACCAGAATATTTCAATTTACAACACTGCCTCCAGTCAACATAAAACAAAGTGCCTGAATGAAAAGAACTTAATATATATTTACTGAGCCAAGATTCACTATGTTGCAAGCGCGTCTTAAAAGTTTTACCATGTGGTTAAGTTACAACATTCCACAGGGAAATTTGGTGCCTTACTGGAAGAAATCCAGCACAGACCCTGTAGCATCCTACTGATTCTTTTCCATGTGAAGTTTGTATTTTTCCACATCCACTGAAAAGAGAATTGAAGACAACACATTTATTTCCTGCAGTTTATCAACGTTTGTGACTGTGACAGTGTTATTCGTCAGAGGATATTTACAAAAACATGTTCAGTATTGGCTTTTTTCCAATGTTGGATACAGGGTTGATGATCTAGTTCAGGGAAAGTATGTTTGTTTTCAAGGAAACCAAACTGTGTTAACAGATTTATAGTTATGTCATATTGTATTTAAGGACTGAATGTTTTGGTTACTTTTTGTAACCTTGTTCTTGTGAAAAATGCCAGAAAGTTTTCTTTTCTATTGTGTCACTGCCATTTGAGGCCAAGAGTTTTTTTGTCTTAAAATAATCTTTAGATTATTTTACATTTATGTATTTGAGATATTTTTTTAAAAATTTAATTTAAGAAAAGACAATTCTTTGTTCCAATTTGAAACTGAAGCTGGTTGACTGCCTTAATTGTAATTTAGAAAGTTAATTATCCATGTTTCTTATCTGACTCAATAAATATTACAAGCCTTAGGTGGCTTTTTGAATATTTATATATTTTTTTTAAATACAAGAAGCCATGTTTTTGTTGCCATTTGTCATTTCTTTGCACATTTTCAATAAATGTATTTAATCTCAACGTAAGAACTTTTCTTTTCTCACAAGTAATTATCATCGTTTGATTTGGAAATGAGGAAAGGAATCATTTCAACATGGTTTCTGTTTTGTTTATTATAGACCTTTGAAACACTCAGTGTAGCAGATGGTAAACCTCAGTGAAATGGTTTCCACATGAGACGACACACATGCCAGAGCATGACTTGAAGAATCACTTCATCTTTACCAGCTGGGACACAGACATAACAAACAGCAGAACAGTGCATCTAATATTGGGATTTTAAAACACACTCATTAAACTATGTAGTTGGTATTTATGTTGAACTTACAGTAACAAGTGGATCTTTAAACTGGTTTGGAAAACAACATCATTAGTGTTAAAGGAAAACATCTGTAATGATCAAACAAGATTTGCATCAATGAAAATACAATATTTTAGTGGTTTAATCATCTTCTCACAAAGAGGTTGTTTTTCACTCTCTTGTGGAGTTTGGCTTTCTGCTCGCAGGAAAATGTGAGGTGTACATGTGTTTCAAATATTCAGAAAGGAGGCTTCAGGAATCCAGGAAGCAACAAAATTGAGACTTAACCACATGAGAGGGAGTGAAATCCCACTGGGTTTCAATTTAATCTCATTTTCTGGAAGTCATGGTCTAAGCTAAGAGATCAGGGGCCACAGTGGGAGGAAAAGTGGAAGTAAATAGTTTGGTGTAAATGGCATGGAATCAAAGGTCCTGTCCTAACACCCATACTTCCAGTCATGAATACTTAGGTAGTGTATGCGCTCACGAGTATACAGGTCACACACACTGAATTTAATGTGAATACTGATATCCAGAGTATTTTATAGTATTTCTGGACAAAAAACACATATTTCTGATTTTCTAGACTAAATTCTCTAGACTCTAGACTAAAAAAATAATTAAAAACAGTCCAAACAAACATTAAAGACAAATGTGTTTTTCATCATTACTCACTTGACAGAAAAAATATAGTTGCTTGAAGCTATACATTAATACAGCAAATACATTTAAAATACCAACCTCTTATTTTTGACATCGAGGGATATACATTTTTGTACTTAATGGGTTTCACACGTTTCCAATGCTGCTGTTTTCTACTCTTATGCTACTTATACTAAATATGTGATCCATGTGAAGATGTTCATTGTTGCACACTAGTAACTCATATTGAGAAAGTGTTTGTTGCTTGAGATGCGCTGTGGGAGTTAAATGACATCTCCATCCCTTCCCCCTCTGCAGACATGTCTTTTCTCCTCGTCCTCCTCTTTCTTCTCCCCTCACCAAACCTCTTTGCCAGTTTGGTCAGGTGCTGCCTGAAGGACGAGCCCACGAAGGTGTAGAGGATGGGGTTGAGGCAGCAGTGAGTGAGGGCCAGGCTCTTCGTCACCTGAACCGCCTTATCCAGCACTTTACTTGTCCCGCAGTGGGTCACCAGAGCGTAGACCGAGTCCATCATTCGGTAGACTTTCACCACATTGTAAGGCAGCTGTGTGACCACAAACACTCCCACCACTATTAGAAGAACACGCAGAGCTTTCCACTTCTTGTCTCTGCTTTCTACAGGGAGACCCTTCAGCGCTCGGGCCATGCTCCAGTAGCAGATCACCATGACCAAGAGGGGAACCAGGAAGCCCAGCAGCACCTCTGCTATCTCCAGGGCAGCTTTACCTCCTCTGCCCATAGACGGAGGGTAGACTGCCAGGCAGACGCTCCGATTAGAGCCCCACCTCACCTCGGAGACAATTAAATCAGGAAGACCAAGCATGAAAGCGGTTGCCCAGACGACGAAACACACCTTCCAACAGTGTCTCCTGCAAAACATCCTCTGCAGCCAGCTTCCTTGGTCCTTCCCTTGCGCCCTGGCTATAGCCAAGTGGCGGTCCAGGCTGATGCAGGCCAGCAGCAGCATACAGCAGGTGAAGTTGACTGTGTAGCAAGCCGACACCACCTTACACACGACCAACCCAAGCTCCCAGCCCCTCCGAGCGTCAGCGGCCCAGAACGGCAGCATGAAGAGCAGGAGCAGGTCGGCCACAGCCAGGTGGGTCAGGAATGCATCCATCGTGGTCCTCAGGCGTTTGTGGTAGGCGTACACGATCACGACTAAGCCGTTTCCCGCCAGTCCCACCACCAGACACATGGCGTACATGATGGGGAGGAAGTAGCCGGCAAAGGATCGGATGTCCGCCTTCTCGCATATGGTGGGGTAGTCATCGTAGCTGAAGTTGAAGCTGATGTTGTCATGGTAGTAGTAGTAGTCATCGCCCACTGCAGTATCCATGCTAATCTGATAAAGTTGTGAGGGAAGACATTTTGGATTACTCGTCTTTATAGCTCTCCTCGTGCAACACGTGTCGAGTAACTTTGGAGAAAAGTAAGTTAGTGTCAGTTAACTAAAGGCAGAGTGAAAGTAAAGTGATAAATGTTGGTGGGATTAAGTAAATAAAAGTAAGATTCAAATCATCAGTTTGAATCTCCACACCTCTTAGTGCTCTGCTAACTATCTGCACTAGATCATGTTTGGCTTAGCCAACATGAAACCAGCACTTCCAGGTTCTGTTCCAGATAAATGAAAACCTCATTCAAAATCTCACTGACATTGAACTACACTGTTAACTGAAATACAGCCTTGAAATTGATGTCATGTGGCTGAATTCATAAATTCTAATGCTGTTCAATCAAAACTTGTGTTTTTGGCCAAGCCTGAACAGCAGATCATGTCACACTGCGACTTCAGAGTCAAGGATTTCATAGTCTGGGAACTAAACGCATTTTAATTTGCAGCAAACTGCTACAACTACGTAACACAACAAAATAAGAACATTTAGGCAGCTTGTCTGTAGTAACTGCAGGATTAACAGTAGAGCTATAACCACATTGGAATCATGTGGTCTATAGCTCGTCACCCAAAACACTCATGTGAACACTTTCATCAAACTGAAACCAAATTTAAGATTAGTCATCAAAAACTTTTTTCTTTTAACAGGAACAGAAAAGACAAAATTAGCCACAGACGGAAACTTTATTTCTCATTTGACTGTTTCTTTAAACATTCAGCTTGAACAACACTTTGTACATCGGGAGAAACTTGGCAGCGTGATCATTTACTGGAAAGCCAATAGAGAGACTCTGTATTTATTATTCTCATTACAATAAAGATTTCCACTGCACACTGAGCTATAACTAGAGATGCTCCAGAGAAGGAAAACGTATCTCTCATGTAAACCACTCCAACCTTTATTTATTTGTCTGGTTGTAGTCTTATTATTGTGTCTTGATGAAATCAGAGTGGACATCAGCTGTTAACATCTGGTATGTCCTGACCTGCCCTCTTCCTCTCTGTTGCACCATCATCACAGAGATAAATAAATTGTTGGTTCTCCCTCTCTGTAGTGAAGGGCGGAGGAGGATAGATTCCATAACGGCCGCTTGTATAAACTATCACCTTCCCCTGGAGATCCCCCTGCTGACGTTGGTCCTCTGCATAAATGAATTCACTGAAGAGAAGATGAGTTGTTGAATAACTTCTAAACCTTCCCATATGCATCACTGTTTATTTAGCATTCTTTTTTAATCTGTGACCGCATGAAACCAAGTTTTATATTCCACCTTTACTTTATGGAAAAAGGGACCATGCACACTAGTTAACACAAGCAACAGTCCCTGCAGCGTGACGCATATTAAAGCATAAAAAACTTGTGCATATCTTCAATGACTGTATTAATTTGAATATATTTAAAGTAACAGTCCCACTATTGTATTATTGTATTATTATTAATGAAGCGGGTTAGTAGACATTTACTGTCATAGCTAGATCTTTTGTGTTGAGAAATCAATTTCAATCGTATTTCATAAACTCATCAAATGTTTGTGTGTAAAATATTAATCAGAAAAGTAACAATTTAATGCATCAGTAACAATAATCCTGTGATATTATATGTAAAGCAGTATGTTATTATGACAGTATCATTATGAATGTCAACATGTGCTGTTACACTACTATATTTGTACGCAGTGAAATACTTTTACTTGTGTAAGGGTACATCAGAATCATAAAGTATTTTCAAATACACCTGATTAACAGTAAAACAAACGAAGTATATAAATTAAAGAAACAGTCGGTGTTCTCTATGTTAAATCACAGTGTTCGTACAAGCAGGTATTTGAAGAAATGGTGGAGCATCAGGAATCAAAAGCAGAGTTTAAAACGAAGCTGAAACCAAACTGCAGGAAAGATGAAGCAGCACGTATTGTCTGATTGATACTCACTGTGTTTCATTCCACTCTCAGTCCTGTGTGTCGACCCGATGCACAACAGACTAAATACTTTGTTGTGTGTCGACATAAGTTCTGAGCAGCAGAGGCTGCGTCTGGTGTGAATCAGCTGAGTGGGCGGGAGGTGAGGAAAACTGGCTTTATGCTTTTTGTCTGCCACAGTGGAAACACTGATTAATGCACGATCAACACTTCATCAAGTACTTCACAGTTTTGAGGGTCTAACATTTAATGTTTTCACTTTATACCATTTATTACTTAATTTCAGAGGGAAATATTGTACTTTTTACTCCACTTTATTTCATATCAATAAATAAAACCACATGTAAAAATACATTCATTTCATATAAATATATAAAATAAAGCTCCTATAATTTATTAGGATGCATAACAAAGCAGAAAGTGTATTACTGCTGTTAATAAAAATCAAAGCTGTGACTCCATCTTGTGGTCACTTTATGCCAAACATGGAGAAACAGATAATGAGATTCTTTTCATGAACTACAGCAGCAGCTGTATCTCTGAAGACTAAAATGTTTAGTTTTAATTAGATGATATCAAACTGTTTTAATTATTGATATAGAAACAAGTCAGTCAGGAATAGAAAAAAGTTCCCTACGTGTCAATTGCATGTGTATAGTGTGGAATTTAGGATGTAGTTTAGTATTCTACAGGACAGCTCCCTCTGTTGGTTAATGTTTAATTTACTGGTTTTTTTAAAGTGAGTTTGGATTATTCAAAGTCTCCACTTAGAAAACACTTGTTAGAAGAAGCAGAAATTATTTTAACCTCAAATGAGTGTGTGACAAACAGAAAACCACACATGTCAATATCTGATTCATTTTTTTTATTTTGCATTAATACAAAAAAAAAGTATTTGTTCTGTGAGACAGACGATTAGTAATATAGATTTCATATCATGGCAGTTACTGCAAAGCTTGTTTGATGGACAGCTCAAGTGGTACTTCTGGTTTCCATCACACTGATCACTGAAGTTTCTCTGCAGGACGTGGATCGTTTCAAGCTTCTCCAAAGGATTGTAGGGCTAAACAGCAGGAGAGAAAGAGATGCACAATTATTTATCAAACAACAAACCACTGCGTCAGTTGATATTAATCTTCTCATCAAAAGGTAGTTTCTGAATATATTGCACAAAACACAGGAGACGAAAAAAAAAAAAACATAAAACAAGTTTACCTTTGGCAAAATGCCACATCCTCCACGAAAGATCAGACATCCTCTAGGTTTCCTTGTTGTCTTGATATTTTTTCCCTCTCCTTTTCTTACCGGTCTTCTCTGTAACAAAAAGAGAAAAGTAATAGAGTATTATTATTCACAGAAAACCATCTCCTTTAACTGAGTTACATTTTTGCATAACATTTTTATTTCATAAGGGTTAGACAAACATGTAGGATTGCTTGGCTTTGGAAGAGTTGTGTGCTCTGCTGAGGGAAGTTTAAGAAAAAACTCAATCACTTAATTTTCCAACAGGATCAAAGGTTTTGCTCTTGCAGCTCTCTCTCTCTCTCTCTCTCTCTCTCTCTCTCTCTCTCTCTCTCTCTCTCTCTGCACTCTAACAGTCTGATGAGAAATCTAGAGAAGCTCCTTGTCCATCATCTTACCTGATGAGGATGCTGTCTGAGATCATCTGTCTCCAGAGCGCCTGCATCAGAGGAAGTGAAGGTGGTGATGAGCAGGAAAACCTGCAGACACAACACGGCCAGCAGTAACTTTTTGTCCATGACTGATAAACTGAAGCGTCTGATGCAGCTGGGAATCACACACACTCTTTATAGTCACTGCCCAACAACGACTTTCATGTGAACAAAGAAGAACCAGCAACGGAATAACACAACATTATGTCATCAGCAAGATTACACAATTTATGAATCCGAAGTTTCACAATCATATTACACCACACCTTCATAGTAGAAAAACAAGATATTGCCTAGTTTACCTTGATTTAAAAAAATATGTTAAATTAAAATGTTTAAAAGCACAGAAATCACTCACATTAAGCAGCAAATTTAATGAGTGATTAGTTATATCCAGTAATTGATTTAAAATATATATTTTTTTAATTGTTCAACCTTTTGTGTAAATGGTTAAATGCAAATGTAATTATAAATATTAAACAGATCTCCTTCCAGGGATGAACATTGGAAACTAATAGATGCTACAAAGTCAGTGATGAATTGCATCAGATAATTGCTGTGCAATTCTCTATGTATTTTATTGGTCCCTATATTAAAATAGGTCAAATGAAAGAATACATATCATCTGTGGAGGGTTTCCAGTTTTGAACTGAGCAGCTCCCAGTTAAGTTAATATCAAGTTAAATTGTTGAATGAAAAACTCACACACAGACGATGGTTTAAAATCAGTTAACCAGAAATTTGATTGTAATTCAAAAATAGATGTAGCAATCTGTCTTACTTCACCTGTCTTACTAAATGATAACATTTCTAAGAAACTGGTTCCCTCTGCCCCTTCACTTGCAAAACATTTACATGGATGGATTACTTCATACATCTTACATGCAATGATTGTATATTGGTATTTAGTATATTGTGGCATTTAGCGTTTGGTATCATATGTGCAGAGTGTTGGTATCTGTCGTGATAGAAAGGCATGAGCCTGATAGCTTCTTTTGATCTGCTGAAGGAAAAACTGACGGCCAGTAGCATAACACTAAAAATGACAAAGAACGGCTACAAGAGACACACAAAATGACAAAGAGAAACAACCGAACCCGGTAGTATTTGTATTTGCGTGATGTGACTGTGATGAGGCTGCGTCTGGTGTGAATCAGCTGAGTGGGCGGGAGGTGAAGAAAACTGGCTTTATGCTTTTTGTCTGCCACAGTGGAAACACTGATTAATGCACGATCAACACTTCATCAAGTACTTTACAGTTTTGAGGGTCTAACATTCTACTTTAATGTTTTCACTTTATACCATTTATTACTTAATTTCAGAGGGAAATATTGTACTTTTTACTCCACTTTATTTCATATCAATAAATAAAACAACATATACAAATACATTCGTTTCATATAAATATATAAACTGAAGCTCCTATAAGTTATTAGGATGCATAACAAAGCACAACGTGTATTACTGCTATTAAAAAAAATCAAAGCTGTGCCTCCATCTTGTGGTCACTTTATGCCAAACATGGAGAAACAGATAATGAGATTCTTTTCATGAACTACAGCAGCAGCTGTTTCTCTGAAGACTGAAATGTTTAGATTTATTAGATGATATCAAACTGTTTTAATTATTGATATAGAAACAAGTCAGTCAGGAATAGAAAAAAGTTCCCTACGTGTCAATTACATGTGTATAGTGTGGAATTTAGGATGTAGTTCAGTATTCTACAGGACAGCTCCCTCTGTTGGTTAATGTTTCATTTACTGTTTTTTTTTAAAGTGAGTTTGGATTATTCAAAGTCTCCACTTAGAAAACACTTGTTAGAAGAAGCAGAAATTATTTTAACCTCAAATGAGTGTGTGTCAAACAGAAAACCACACATGTCAATATCTGATTCATTTATTTTTTATTTTGCATTAATTGAAAAAACGAGTATTTGTTCTGTGAGACGGACTACTTTTTTTTTTGTTATTATTAGTAATATAGATTTCATAGCATGGCAGTTACTGCAAAGCTTGTTTGATGGACAGCTCAAGTGGTACTTCTGGTTTCCATCACACTGATCACTGAAGTTTCTCTGCAGGACGTGGGATCGTTTCAAGCTTCTCTTTTAAGATTGCGGTGCTAAACAGCAGGAGAGAAAGAGATGCACAATTATTTATCAAACAACGAACCACTGCGTCAGTTGATATTAATCTTCTCATCAAAAGGTACTTTCTGAATATATTGAACAAAACACAGGAGACGGAAAAACACAAACATTAAAAAAAGTTTACCCATGGCAAAAAGGTACATGCTCTTGGAAATTTCTCACATCTGCTACGTCCTCTCAATCTTATCTGTAACAAAAAGAGAAAAGTAATAGAGCATTATTATTTACTGAAAATCATCTCCTTAAACTGAGCTACATGTTTGCATAACAAACATGTAGGATTGCTTGGCTTTGGAAGAGTTGTGTGTTCTGCTGAGTAACGTTTAAAAAAAAACTAAATCACTAAACTTTCAAACAGGATCAAAAGTGTTGCTCTTGCAGCTCTCTCTCTCTCTCTCTCTCTCTCTCTCTCTCTCTCTCTCTCTCTCTCTCTCTCTCTGCACTCTAACAGTCTGATGAGAAAACACCATATGAATCATGGACCTTCTTACAAAACTAGAGAAGCTCCTCGTCCATCATCTTACCTTATGAGGATGCTGTCTGCGATCATATGTCTCCAGAGCGGCTGCATCAGAGGAAGTGAAGGTGGTGATGAGCAGGAAAACCTGCAGACACAACACGGCCAGCAGTAACTTTTTGTCCATGACTGATAAACTGAAGCGTCTGATGCAGCTGGGAATCACACACACTCTTTATAGTCACTGCCCAACAACGACTTTCATGTGAACAAAGAGGAACCAGCAATGGAATAACACATCATTATGTCATCAGCAAGATTTCACTATTTATTAAGCTGAACTTTCACAATCATATTACACAAAAAAATATGTTAAATTAAAATATCTAAAAGCACTGAAATGCAACTTGACATTTAGCAGCTCACATTAAGCAGCAAATTTAATAAGTGATTAATTATATCCAGTAATTGAATTAAAAACCTTTTGTGTAAATGGTTTAAATACAAATATAATTATAAATATTAAACAGATCTCCTTCCAGGGATGAACATTGGAAATTAATAGATGCACAAATTCAGTGATGCATTGCATCAGATAATTGCTGTGCACTTCTCTATGTATTTTATTCGTCCCTATATTAAAATAGGTCAAATGAAAGAATACATATCATGTAGTAATCTGTCTTACTTCATCTGTCTTACTAAAAGATAACATTTCTATTCAGTATATTGTGGCATTTAGCGTTGGATATCATATGTGCAAAGTGTTAGTATCTGTTGTGATAGAAAGGCATGAGCCTGATAGATTCTTTTCATCTACTGAAGGAAAAACTGACGGCCAGTAGTATAACACTTAAAATGACAAAGAACGGCTACAAGAGACACAAAAAATGACAAAGAGGAACAACCGAACCGGTAGTATTTGTATTTGCGTGATGTGACATCAGTGTGTGGTCTTCAACAGAAACACGTTGTAGTGGAAATTTATATCGAGATGTGAAATAATGAGTTTCTTAGACTGCAGAAAGCAGACAGGAAATGTCTGCTGTGTGGCATCACTTGCTCCAGAAAGAGTGAATCAAACCCAGGAACAGTTGCACAGATAAAGGTCAAGAGGAGGTGAAATTACCAAGTAAGGGCATGAACTTTGAGATGGCATCCGTCAAGTGCACAGAAAATAGTCAAAATAGTAGTAAGACATTGATCACAGTAGTAAGACATTGATCAGTGGAATTTTCCATTACACTCCCCACTTTTGATCATACAAGGATCACAAGAAAATAGTCAAGAAACACCATAATAAACATCAAATCATAGAAAAATATTGAAGAGTCTTCAACCCATGCACTTTATGTACGTAGAGGGTCAACATCCACCATGGAGAGGTTCAAGAACATACGATGCATGGCGATGAGGACACAATAGGTAACCGCTGCTGTTTTTGTGCAAAGAAAAAAGTACTTTCCCATAATTCAGCAAGCATATAAAAAGAAAAATGGAAGGTGTAGGAGGAAATCAGGTTACACAACATCATCATTATCACACAAGTCTGTGGACGGAAGTGGAGAGGACGGAGGATCCACACCAATGTGGGGATGAGTGCATAGAGAATCTCATAAGGTGAAAGATTAGACCTGGTTCGTTTCCTCATCCTCATGGACATCAGCACCAGAGGCAGGACCTTTGTCCATGTGAGACCTGTGTCTTCAGAGCACTTTGGAAGCTTAGTTTTGAGTGTGCCGTTCTCTCGTTCCACAGCTCCACCACTGGCTGGATGATATGCACAGTGTGTTCGCACATCCATACCTAGATGAAAACCGAGTTCCGAGAAATTCTGCTCGGAATTCCCTATCGTGGAATAATGTCTCTTAACAATGCTTTGGTGACCACACTTGCAGTTTGTTTTGAGGCAGGAAAGGCTTCAACAGATTTTGACCACATGTCGACCATCACTAAGCAGTGAGATTTACCTTCTGATGGTGATAGCTCTATGAAGTCCATCATCAGATTCAAAAGATCGAGTAGGTGGTGGGTGTGCTGCCTGGCTGGTTACAGCCACTGGCCTGCTGACATTGTGTGTGGTGCAGACTACGCATGCCTGACATTTTAGATGTGTGATCTTTACCGTGAGCTAAGTTATCGTAATGAGGGAAAAAATGTTTAGGCAAACATGGTTTGTTGTCAGGACTATACCACACACCAGTTCGGAACATAGCACCAGAGGTCTTTCATAGGGAGATCTCAGGAGGAGTGACAGTGGACTGTACTGCAGAGAGAGAGGAGGACATATCAGAAGTGATAAATACTGTCTGTGTATGGAAAAGAGGATGTAACATGTCAGATGTGAGGGTGACAGCTTGTGTGTTTGAAAGAAGAAGTGGTAGGCGAGCCGCAGCTTTAGCAGCAGCATCCGCTTTTTACCAGAAGATGTGAGGAAGTTTCTGTTTTGCCAAATGGCGCGAAAATCATGAGTTACACCCAATGCATATCTGGAGTCAGTGTAGACTATGAGTGTTTTACCAGTAGCCAATTTGCATGCTTTAGTGAGTGCTATAAGCTCTGCTGCCTGAGCTGAGAGGTGATGAGGAAGAGAACTTGAGAGGAGAACGTTGTTATCTGAACAAACAGAGAAACCAACACAGTTAGTAAAAGAGACAGGGTCACGTGAGGTGGACCCATCTACATACAGAGTCAAGTCAGAGTTAGAAAGAGGTTCGTCAGAAAGGTCAAGTCGTGGAGAACACTGGACTTGAAGTTCAGCAACACAGTTGTGTTCTTCCCCGTCGTCCAAAAAAACCATTGAATAAGTCTACAACCAAAAAGCAGGCTGCGTCAGGCGGAATTTGGGAAAGCAGCGTGTACGGGTTGGGTGCGGCTGGTGACCGTGTTTTCACAAACCACGGACCTCATGGTTCTGGGATGTGTCCAGCGGAGAAACAGTGAAGTTAATCAGGAACCAGCTTCATCATGGTTTTCTCTCAGGAAGAGAAGCTGCTGCTGCACACACACACACACACACACACACACACACACACACACACACACACACACACACACACACACACACACACACACACACACAAACACACTTTCTGCTGGAGAGGATCCTGACATCACATCTGTATTATTGGGCAAAGAATCACTAACAATCTACTCAAGGATTTAACGTGTTTCTCGTCCTCGGTGAAGGTGCAGCGGTGATCATTATTGTATTATTGTATATTATTAATGAAGTGGGTTAGTAGACATTTACTGTCATAGCTAGATCTTTTTTGGAGAGAAATCAATTTCAATCGTATTTCATAAGCTCATCAAATATTTGTGCGTAAAATATGAATCCGAAAAGTAACAATTTAATGCATCAGTCACAATAATCCTGTGATATTATATGTAAAGCAGTATGTTATTATGAAAGTATCATTATACATATCAACATGTACTGTTACACTACCTATTAACAGACTAAATACTTTGTTGTGTGTCGACATTAGTTCTGTGCAGCAGAGGCTGCGTCTGGTGTGAATCAGCTGAGTGGGCGGGAGGTGAGGAAAACTGGCTTTATGCTTTTTGTCTGCCACAGTGGAAACACTGATTAATGCACAATCAACACTTCATCAAGTACTTTACAGTTTTGAGGGTCTAACATTTTACTTTAATGTTTTCACTTTATACCATTTATTACTTAATTTCAGAGGGAAATATTGTACTTTTTACTCCACTTTATTTCATATCAATAAATAAAACAACGTATACAAATACATTCGTTTCATATAAATATATAAACTGAAGCTCCTATAATTTATTAGGATGCATAACAAAGCACAAAGTGTATTACTGCTGTTAAAATATATCAAAGCTGTGTCTCCATCTTGTGGTCACTTTATGCCAAACATGGAGAAACAGATAATGAGATTCTTTTCATGAACTAAAGCAGCAGCCGTATCTCTGAAGACTGAAATGTTCAGTTGATATCAAACTGTTAAAATTATTGGTATAGAAACAAGTCAGTCAGGAATAGAAAAAAGTTCCCTACGTGTCAATTGCTTGTGTATAGTGTGAAATTTAGGATGTAGTTCAGTATTCTACAGGACAGCTCCCTCTGTTGGTTAATGTTTAATTTACAGTATTTTTTAAAGTGAGTTTGGATTATTCAAAGTCTCCACTTGTTAGAAGAAGCAGAAATTATTTTAACCTCAAATGAGTGTGTGTCAAACAGAAAACCACACATGTCAATATCTGATTCATTTTTTTTATTTTGCATTAATACAAAAAAAAGTATTTGTTCTGTGAGACAGACGATTAGTAATATAGATTCCATAGCATGGCAGTTACTGCAAAGCTTGTTTGATGGACAGCTCAAGTGGTACTTCTGGTTTCCATCACAATGATCACTGAAGTTTCTCTGCAGGATGTAGGATCATTTCAAGCTTCTTCAAAGGTTTCCTGGGAGCTACACAGCAAGAGAGAAAGAGATGCACAATTATTTATCAAACAACAAACCACTGCGTCAGTTATTATTAATCTTCTCATCAAAAGGTACTTTCTGAATATATTGCACAAAACACAGGAGACGGAAAAACACAAACATATAACAAGTTTACCCTTTGGTAAAAAGCCACATGCTGTTGGATATTTCTCACATCTGCTACGTCCTCTCAATCTTATCTGTAACAAAAAGAGAAAAGTAATAGAGCATTATTATTTACTGAAAATCATCTCCTTAAATTGAGCTACATTTTTGCATAACAAACATGTAGGATTGCTTGGCTTTGGAAGAGTTGTGTGTTCTGCTGAGTGACGTTTAAAAAAAAACTAAATCACTAAACTTTCAAACAGGATCAAAAGTGTTGCTCTTGCAGCTCTCTCTCTCTCTCTCTCTCTCTCTCTCTCTCTGTCTCTCTCTCTCTCCTCTCTCTCTCTCTCTCTCTCTCTCTCCTCTCTCTCTCTCTCTCTCTCTCTCTCTCTGCACTCTAACAGTCTGATGAGAAAACACCATATGAATCATGGACCTTCTTACAAATCTAGAGAAGCTCCGCGTCCATCATCTTACCTGAGGAGGAGGCTGTCTGCGATCATCTGTCTCCAGAGCGGCTGCATCAGAGGAAGTGAAGGTGGTGATGAGCAGGAAAACCTGCAGACACAACACGGCCAGCAGTAACTTTTTGTCCATGACTGATAAACTGAAGCGTCTGATGCAGGTGGGAATCACACACACTCTTTATAGTCACTGTCGACTTTCGTGTGAACAAAGAAGAACCAGCAACAGAATAACACAACATCATGTCATCAGCAAGATTTCACGATTTATTAAGCTGAACTTTCACAATCATATTACACCACACCTTCATAGTAGAAAAACAAGATATTGCCTAATTTACCTTGATTTAAAAAAAAGCACGTAAATGCAACTTAACTTATAAGTGTTGACATTAAGCAGCAAATTTAATGAGTGATTAATTATATCCAGTAATTGATTTAAAAACCTTTTGTGTTAATGGTTTAAATACAAATGTAATTATAAATATTGAATAGATCTCCTTCCAGGGATGAACATTGGAAATTAATAGATGCCACAAATTCAGTGATTCAATGCATCAGATAATTGCTGTGCAATTCTCTATGTATTTTATTCGTCCCTATATTAAAATAGGTAAAATTAAAGAATACATATCATCTGTTTAAGATCAGTTAACCAGAAATTTGATTGTAATTCAAAAATAGATGTAGCAATCTGTCTTACTTCATCTGTCTTACTAAATGATAACATTTCTGAGAAACTGGTTCCCTCTGCCCCTTCACTTGCAAAACATTTACATGGATGGATTACTTCATACATCTTACATGCAATGATTGCATATTGGTGTTTAGTATCTTGTGGCATTTAGCGTTTGGTATCATATGTGCAGAGTGTTAGTATCTGTCGTGATAGAAAGGCATGAGCCTGATAGCTTCTTCTGATCTGCTGAAGGAAAAACTGACGGCCAGTAGCATAACACTTAAAATGACAAAGAACGGCTACAAGAGACACACAAAATGACAAAGAGAAACAACCGAACCGGTAGTATTTGTATTTGCGTGATGTGACGTCAGTGTGCAGTCTTCAACAGAAACACGTCATACAAGTAGGCACTTGATTACTCACTAACACTGCAAGTGTGGGCATTGGGACAGATCCTGTCAGTTGTGTCAACAAGAGGTGGAGGCAGAGCAACACTTCCTACACTGCAGTCTGAGGAAAAGAACCACACACGTTTGGATGTTGACTAGAATAGAGAGATTACACGTGATTTTATGTCTTTGGGCCTCAAACAAAACTAAAACAAAACCTTTCTGGAGCATCTGAATTATTGTTGTATGTAAATTGTTTTTCAAATGTGTGAGTAGAAACCTCTTCCCTGTAAAAAACACATGTTCTGTGGGTTTCAAGCTGTTAATGCATCAAAGCCTTTTTATTGAAATAAATCTGTCCTGCCTTGACTAAAGTGATCAGGCCACTTTTCATCAACAACGTACATTTTCATTTCACGAAAAGGTGAAGGAGCAGAGGAAAGGTCATGTTAGAGAAACAGCATACAACTCTTACAAAGCAACAGCGCCCTCTGCAGCCATAAATTAATCATTAATAATGTTACTCAGTCGTATCAAAGGTTTTATTGTAGGATAGTTGCCTGATGCTGTTGATGCAGCAGCATTCTCCCTGTTCCAAGTCATTGATCCATCAAACTAATTGTGAAGCTGTTGTTTTAAATTGAAAAGGTCAAAAACACTATTCCCTACTGGGGCCTGGCGAGGCCGGGACATAGACCTGTCATCTCCGTCTTGTTCATGGTGACCCCCAATGTCTGCATGTCAAGTTTCAGAAGATTTTATTGTAGAACAAAGACAAAGTTGGCAATTTTTTCATCATGGCGCTCAAAACTTACTCACATTAAATATTATTTTGTTCAAATCCTTGAAAAGTGACACAGATATTTCACCACATGTCAAGTTTCAGAAGTTTAAAGGCAAAGTTGGCTTCTTTATCATTAGCGTCAAAACTTGTTCATATTACATTTTTTGTTTTTTAATTCTAGGGTAAAATCTTCTGAAACTTGACATGCAGACAGTGGAAGTCACCACGAAGAAGAATGACATGAAATATATTTAGTAAATATGAACGTTTTTTTAAATTATATTTAATATGAGCCAGTTATGGCCTTTCATTTTTATTACACTACCTATTTGTACGCAGTGTCACACTTGAAATACTTTTACTTGTATACATCTGAATTATGAAGTATTTTCAAATACACCTGATTAAAAGTAAAACAAACGAAGTATATAAATGAAAGAAACAGTCGGTGTTCTCTATGTTGAATCACAGTGTTCGTTCAAGCAGGTATTTGAAGAGTTGGTGGAGCATCAGGAATCAAAAGCAGAGTTTAAAAAGAAGCTGAAACCAAACTGCAGGAAAGATGAAGCAGCACGTATTGTCTGATTGATACTCACTGTGTTTCATTCCCCTCTCAGTCCTGTGTGTCGACCCGATGCACAACAGACTAAACACTTTGTTATGTGTTGACATTAGTTCTGTGCAGCAGAGGCTGCGTCTGGTGTGAATCAGCTGAGTGGGCGGGAGGTGAGGAAAACTGGCTTTATGCTTTTTGTCTGCCACAGTGGAAACACTGATTAATGCACGATCAACACTTCATCAAGTACTTCACAGTTTTGAGGGTCTAACATTCTAATTTAATGTTTTCACTTTATACCATTTATTACTTAATTTCAGAGGGAAATATTGTACTTTTTACTCCACTTTATTTCATATCAATGAATAAAACCACATATAAAATTACATTCATTTCATATAAATATATAAAATAAAGCTCCTGTAATTTATTAGGATGCATAACAAAGCACAACGTGTATTACTGCTGTTAAAATATATCAAAGCTGTGCCTCCATCTTGTGGTAACATTTTGCCAAACATGGAGAAACATTTATCTCTGAAGACTAAAATGTTTAGTTTTAATTAGATGATATCAAACTGTTTTAATTATTGATATCGAAACAAGTCAGACAGGAATAGAAAAAAGTTCCCTACGTGTCAATTACATGTGTATAGTGTGGAATTTAGGATGTAGTTCAGTATTCTACAGGACAGCTCCCTCTGTTGGTTAATGTTTAACTTGTTGTTTTTTTTAAAGTGAGTTTGGATTTTTCAAAGTTTCCACTTAGAAAACACTTGTTAGAAGAAGCAGAAATTATTTTAACCTCAAATGAGTGTGTGTCAAACAGAAAACCACACATGTCAATATCTGATTCATTTTTTTTATTTTGCATTAATAGAAAAAAAAGTATTTGTTCTGTGAGTCAGACGATTAGTAATATAGATTTCATATCATGGCAGTTACTGCAAAGCTTGTTTGATGGACAGCTCAAGTGGTACTTCTGGTTTCCATCACACTGATCACTGAAGTTTCTCTGCAGGACGTAGGATCGTTTCAAGCTTCTTCAAAGGATTGTGGCGCTAAACAGCAGGAGAGAAAGAGATGCACAATTATTTATCAAACAACAAACCACTGCGTCAGTTGATATTAATCTTCTCATCAAAAGGTACTTTCTGAATATATTTCACAAAACACAGGAGACGGAAAAACACAAACATAAAACAAGTTTACCCTTGGCAAAAAGGTACATGCTCTTGGATATTTCTCACATCTGCTACGTCCTCTCAATCTTCTCTGTAACAAAAAGAGAAAAGTAATAGAGCATTATTATTTACTGAAAATCATCTCCTTAAACTGAGCTACATTTTTGCATAACAAACATGTAGGATTGCTTGGCTTTGGAAGAGTTGTGTGTTCTGCTGAGTGACGTTTAAAAAAAAACTAAATCACTAAACTTTCAAACAGGATCAAAAGTTTTGCTCTTGCAGCTCTCTCTCTCTCTCTCTCTCTCTCTCTCTCTCTCTCTCTCTCTCTCTCTCTCTCTCTCTCTGCACTCTAACAGTCTGATGAGAAAACACCATATGAATCATGGACCTTCTTACAAAACTAGAGAAGCTCCTTGTCCATCATCTTACCTGATGAGGAGGCTGTCTGCGATCATATGTCTCCAGAGCGGCTGCATCAGAGGAAGTGAAGGTGGTGATGAGCAGGAAAACCTGCAGACACAACACGGCCAGCAGTAACTTTTTGTCCATGACTGATAAACTGAAGCGTCTGATGCAGCTGGGAATCACACACACTCTTTATAGTCACTGCCCAACAACGACTTTCATGTGAAAAAGGGGAACCAGCAACGGAATAACACAACATTATGTCATCAGCAAGATTTCACTATTTATTAAGGTGATATTTTACAATCATATGACGCAAAAATAATTTTAATTAAAATGTCTAAAAGCACGGAAATGCAACTTAACTTAGAAGTGATGACATTTAACAGCTCACATTAAGCAGCAAATTTAATGAGTGATTAATTATATCCAGTAATTGATTTAAAAACCTTTTGTGTAAATGGTTTAAATACAAATGTAATTATAAATATTGAACAGATCTCCTTCCAGGGATGAACATTGGAAATGAATAGATGCCACAAATTCAGTGATTCAATGCATCAGATAATTGCTGTGCAATTCTCTATGTATTTTATTCGTCCCTATATTAAAATAGGTAAAATTAAAGAATACATATCATCTGTGGAGGGTTTCCAGTTTTGAACTGAGCAGCTCCCAGTTAAGTTAATATCAAGTTAAATTGTTGAATAAAAAACTCACACACAGACGATGGTTTAAAATCAGTTAACCAGAAATTTGATTGTAATTCAAAAATAGATGTAGCAATCTGTCTTACTTCATCTGTCTTACTAAATGATAACATTTCTGAGAAACTGGTTCCCTCTGCCCCTTCACTTGCAAAACATTACACATGGATGGATTACTTCATACATCTTACATGCAATGATTGCATATTGGTATTTAGTATATTGTGGCATTTAGCGTTTGGTATCATATGTGCAGAGTGTTAGTATCTGTCGTGATAGAAAGGCATGAGCCTGATAGCATCTTTTGATCTGCTGAAGGAAAAACTGACGGCCAGTAGCATAACACTAAAAATGATAAAGAACGGCTACAAGAGACACACAAAATGACAAAGAGAAACAACCGAACCTGTAGACACACAAAATGAACACAAACTGATGAAAAAATATTCCAAAGAGACAAGTTGCAGAGTATTTGCGTGATGTGACGTCAGTGTGCAGTCTTCAACAGAAACACGTCATACAAGTAGGCACTCGATTACTCACTAACACTGCAAGTGTGGGCATTGGGACAGATCCTGTCAGTTGTGTCAACAAGAGGTGGAGGCAGAGCAACACTTCCTACACTGCAGTCTGAGGAAAAGAACCACACACGTTTGGATGTTGACTAGAATAGAGAGATTACACGTGATTTTATGTCTTTGGGCCTCAAACAAAAGTAAAGCAAAACCTTTCGGGAGCATCTGGATTATAATTGTATATGAATTGTTTTTAAATGTGTGAGTAGAAACCTCTTCCCTGTAAAAACCACATGTTCTGTGGGTTTCAAGCTGTTAATGCATCAAAGACTTCTTATTGAAATAAATCTGTCCTGCCTTGACTGAAGTGATCAGGCCACTTTTCATCAACAACGTACATTTTCATTTCACGAAAAGGTGAACGACCAGAGGAAAGGTCATGTTAGAGAAACAGCATACAACTCTTACAAAGCAACAGCGCCCTCTGCAGCTATAAATTCATAATTAATAATGTTACTCGGTCGTATCAAAGGTTTTATTGTAGGATAGTTGCCTGATGCTGTTGATGCAGCAGCATTCTCCCTGTTCCAAGTCATTGATCCATCAAACTAATTGTGAAGCTGTTGTTTTAAATTGAAAAGGTCAAAAACACTATTTCCTACTGGGGCCTGGCGAGGCCGGGACATAGACATGTCATCTCCGTCTTGTTCATGGTGACCCCCAATGTCTGCATGTCAAGTTTCAGAAGATTTTATTGTAGAACAAAGACAAAGTTGCCAATTTTTTCATCATGGCGCTCAAAACTTACTCACATTAAATATTATTTTGTTCAAATCCTTGAAAAGTGACACAGATATTTCACCAAATGTCAAGTTTCAGAAGTTTAAAGGCAAAGTTGGCTTCTTTATCATTAGCGTCAAAACTTGTTCATATTACATTTTTTGTTTTTTAATTCTAGGGTAAAATCTTCTGAAACTTGACATGCAGACAGTGGAAGTCACCACGAAGAAGAATGACATGAAATATATTTAGTAAATATGAACGTTTTTTAAAATTATATTTAATATGAGCCAGTTATGGCCTTTCATTTTTATTACACTACCTATTTGTACGCAGTGTCACACTTGAAATACTTTTACTTGGGTACATCAGAATTATGAAGTATTTTCAAATACACCTGATTAAAAGTAAAACAAACGAAGTATATAAATTAAAGAAACAGTCGGTGTTCTCTATGTTGAATCACAGTGTTCGTACAAGCAGGTATTTGAAGAGTTGGTGGAGCATCAGGAATCAAAAGCAGAGTTTAAAAAGAAGCTGAAACCAAACTGCAGGAAAGATGAAGCAGCACGTATTGTCTGATTGATACTCACTGTGTTTCATTCCCCTCTCAGTCCTGTGTGTCGACCCGATGCACAACAGACTAAATACTTTGTTATGTGTCGACATAAGTTCTGAGCAGCAGAGGCTGCGTCTGGTGTGAATCAGCTGAGTGGGCGGGAGGTGAGGAAAACTGGCTTTATGCTTTTTGTCTGCCACAGTGGAAACACTGATTAATGCACGATCAACACTTCATCAAGTACTTCACAGTTTTGAGGGTCTAACATTCTAATTTAATGTTTTCACTTCATACCATTTATTACTTAATTTCAGAGGGAAATATTGTACTTTTTACTCCACTTTATTTCATATCAATGAATAAAACCACATATAAAAATACATTCATTTCATATAAATATATAAAATAAAGCTCCTGTAATTTATTAGGATGCATAACAAAGCACAACGTGTATTACTGCTGTTAAATAAATATATCAAAGCTGTGCCTCCATCTTGTGGTCACATTTTGCCAAACATGGAGAAACATTTATCTCTGAAGACTAAAATGTTTAGTTTTAATTAGATGATATCAAACTGTTTTAATTATTGATATCGAAACAAGTCAGACAGGAATAGAAAAAAGTTCCCTACGTGTCAATTACATGTGTATAGTGTGAAATTTAGGATGTAGTTCAGTATTCTACAGGACAGCTCCCTCTGTTGGTCTAAGTCTCCACTTAGAAAACACTTGTTAGAAGAAGCAGAAATTCTTTTAACCTCAAATGAGTGTGTGTCAAACAGAAAACCACACATGTCAATATCTGATTCATTTATTTTATTTTGCATTAATAGAAAAAAAAGTATTTGTTCTGTGAGACAGACGATTAGTAATATAGATTTTATATCATGGCAGTTACTGCAAAGCTTGTTTGATGGACAGCTCAAGTGGTACTTCTGGTTTCCATCACACTGATCACTGAAGTTTCTCTGCAGGACGTAGGATCTTTTCAAGCTTCTCTTTTAAGATTGCGGAGCTAAACAGCAGGAGAGAAAGAGATGCACAATTATTTATCAAACAACAAACCACTGCGTCAGTTATTATTAATCTTCTCATCAAAAGGTACTTTCTGAATATATTGCTCAAAACACAGGAGACGGAAAAACACAAACATATAACAAGTTTACCCTTGGTAAAATGCCACATCCTCCTGGATAGTCCCGACAATCTCTAGCTCTTCTCTGTAACAAAAAGAGAAAAGTAATAGAGCATTATTATTCACAGAAAATCATCTCCCTGAACTGAGCTACATTTTTTCATAACAAACATGTAGGATTGCTTGGCTTTGGAAGAGTTGTGTGTTCTGCTGAGTGACGTTTAAAAAAAAACTAAATCACAAAAATTTCAAACAGGATAAAAAGTCTCTCTCTCTCTCTCTCTCTCTCTCTCTGCACTCTAACAGTCTGATGAGAAAACGCCATATGAATCATGGACCTTCTTACAAAACTAGAGAAGCTCCTTGTCCATCATCTTACCTGATGAGGAGGCTGTCTGCGATCATATGTCTCCAGAGCGGCTGCATCAGAGGAAGTGAAGGTGGTGATGAGCAGATAAACCTGCAGACACAACACGGCCAGCAGTAACTTTTTGTCCATGACTGATAAACTGAAGCGTCTGATGCAGCTGGGAATCACACACACTCTTTATAGTCACTGCCCAACAACGACTTTCATGTGAACAAAGAGCAACCAGCAATGGAATAACACAACATGATGTCATCAGCAAGATTTCACAATTTATCAAGCCGAACTTTCACAATCATATTACGCAAAAAAATATGTTAAATTAAAATGTCTAAAACCACGGAAATGCAACTTAACTTAGAAGTGACGACATTTAACAGCTCACATTAAGCAGCACATTTAATGAGTGATTAATTATATCCAGTAATTGATTTAACCCTTGTGTTGTCCCTGCTTCCCCCGGCTTTTGGTCCCCTCACATAGCCCACCACATATTAGCACGCACACGTAGGGCAATAGACAAGTGAGCAGCCCTTGCAGATGTATTTGTTACACCCGCGGCACACGGTGTGAGTTTTACAGTCCTTTTTCCTGGGGCTCTTCCTCTTACTCACCCCGAGCGGGGCTGCTGCGGCGGCGACTAGGGCTAGTGAGGAGGCCGGACGCTCGGGTTGAGCGTCGCCGTCAAGATCGCTCCGTGCGGCGACGGCGGCTTTTACAGCTTTCACAACCGCGGCGGATGCTTCTGTGCGGGGGATGCGCTCCCTTCATGCGATGTCACGAGAGCCTTTCCCAGCTGTTCGAGGAACACCCTCCGCTTGTTCCGCTTGGCCGGCATCCAGTCGGGGTTGATCTCTCTCCATATCACGAAGGCGTTGTAGGAAGAGACGTCGATTATGTTGTGGAAGACAACCAGGGCCCAGCGCGCGGTCATCCTCCTGCAGCTGTACGTTCCGATCACCTTGTCTAGGTTGTCCACGCCTCCTTTGTTGCGGTTGTAGTCCAGGACGATGACCGGTTTCCCGTCCTCGCGGTCGCTGACGTCGGCCTCCGCGTGCCGCGTACTCAGGAGCACCACGTTCCTGTTTTTCTTTGGGATGTAGGACACCAGAGTGGCGGTGGGCGTGAATTCGAACTTGGATGAGAACACCTCTCTTCCCTTGACCGCGAGCAGCTCGGGCTTGTTCTTCCGAACCGTGCCGACCACGGTGATCTTCCTCTCCAGGAGCTGCCGCGCGAGTTTGTAGGAGGTGAGGTAACTGTCGCACATGATGTTACGGCCGTGCAGTCCCTCCGTTACATCGAGCACTACCCGCAACCCCTGGTTCCGTTCTGGGCGTCCGCCGTTCGGCTTTCCGGTGTACACTTGCATCTTCCAAGCGTAGCTGGATTTTGCATCGCAGGCCACCCACGACTTGATCCCGAATTTCGCCGGCTTGCTGGGCATGTACTGTCGGAAAGGACACCGGCCTAGGGAGAAGAAGAGATGAGAGGAGAGGAGATGAGGACGAGGACTAGCAACCACTATCTAGCTATAGTTACATAACATAATAACATAACATAATAATAACATTAAAAAAAACGAAAAGAAAGACTAACCTCTGAACGGAACCAGTTGCTCGTCCACGGTCACTTCGGGCCCCGGGCTGTAGAGGCAGCCGCGCCACCCACCCGTCCCAGACCTCTCCCACGGCCGCCAATTTGTCCGTGGCTCATCTTGTGCGTCTCGTCTCACGGTCGTCGAAGCGCAGCAGTCTGGAGTACATGTGGAAGAGTTTTAGGGGCATCGTGGCACGAAATATCGCCCGGCCGCTCTCGGCGTCCCACAGGCTGACGCCGGCCTCGCCCTGGGACCTGTACACGCCCGCTAAGATCAGCAGCCCTATGTAGGCGTGCAGGTCGGTCTCGTCCATCCCTTTCCATTCGTCGCTGTTTTTACGACGACCCTCCCGATTCGTCATCTCCAGGATGATGTTCTCTACCGTCAGGGTGACGAACAGGCGGAACGTCAAGGCTAGGTCACTGGCGCGGGACGTCGCGTGCATCGTGGGGCCCGGGGGGACCCCGATGGGCGTAGCGGCTGCGCTTTGAGCCGCAGCAGAGGAGGAGGAGGAGGAGGAGGAGGAGGAGGAGGAGGAGGAGCAGGAGCAGCGGCCCTCCTCTCGGCCGTACGCCCTCGAGGACCATGTTACTTCCCCGTTTCTTGACGGGAAGGTCTCTCTGTCCACGGGTCCGGTGGTGGTGGTGGTGGTGGTGCCGTGGTCTTGTCCTTCTTCTTCTTCTTCCAAGGATGACGAATCTGCAGCAGCATCACCCACTGGGTCTTCGTCTTTGTCGTCTTTGTCTTTGTCTTTGTCTTCGTCTTCTCTGTCTTCTTCTCCATCTGCTTGTCCGTCCGCTTCTTGGTCTGGCTCTTTCGCGTCCTCTTCGGGTTCAGAGGATTGTTGCTGGGAGAATAGCTGTTGGAGAACTTGTTCTCTGGTGAAACGCGCCTGACGTGACATTGTGACATGGTCAGGGAGGGTGGCACATGGAGAATGGCACACTGGCTTCTCTGTGGGTCTAATATACCCACCGAGATTACAATTGGAATCAGGTGTGGGTCTAAATGACCCCACAGAGCAACACAGCGCCCCCTCTGGGGGTCTAAATGACCACCCAGGAGAATCGAGAATGACAATCCGTTGGTCTCAATGACCCCAGGAGAATTGGATAATGACAAGTCCTTGGGTCACCCTAACCCTAACCCTGACCGGCCAGGACTTGCGGATGATCACACGCACGCACGCACGCACGCACACACACACACACACACACACACACACACACACACACACACACACACACATACACACACACAGACACACACACACTCTGGGTCAATCCGACCCAGGAACAACACGAGGGTTAAAAAAATATTTTTTTGATTGTTCAACATTTTGTATAAATGGTTAAAATGCTAATATAATTATAAATATTGAATAGATCTCCTTCCAGGGATGAACATTGGAAATTAATAGATGCCACAAATTCAGTGATGCATTGCATCAGATAATTGCTGTGCAATTCTCTATGTATTTTATTCGTCCCTATATTAAAATAGGTATATGAAAGAATACATATCATCTGTGACGTCAGTGTGTGGTCTTCAACAGAAACACGTTGTAGTGGAAATTTATATCGAGATGTGAAATAATGAGTTTCTTAGACTGCAGAAAGTCTGGCATCACTTGCTACAAAAAAAGAGTGAATCAAACCCAGGAACAGTTGCACAGATAAAGGTCAAGAGGAGGTGAAATTACCAAGTAAGGGCATGAACTTTGAGGATGCATCCTCCAAGTGCACAGAAAATAGTCAAAACAGTAGTAAGACATTGATCAGTGGAATTTTCCATTACACTCCCCACTTTTGATTATACAAGGATCACAAGAAAATAGTCAAGAAACACCATAATAAACATCAAATCATAGAAAAATATTGAAGAGTCTTCAACCCATGCACTTTACGTACGTAGAGGGTCAACATCCACCATGGAGAGGTTCTAGAACATACGCTGCATGGCGATGAGGACACAATAGGTAACCGCTGCTGTTTTTGTGCAAAGAAAAAAGTACTTTCCCGTAATTGAGCAAGCATATAAAAAGAAAAATGGAAGGTGTAGTAGGAAATCAGGTTACACAACATCATCATTATCACACAAGTCTGTGGACAGAATTGGAGAGGACGGAGGATCCATACCAATGTGGGGAGGAGTTGCAAAGAGAATCTCATAAGGTGAAAGATTAGACCTGGTTCGTTTCCTCATCCTCATGGACATCAGCACCAGAGGCAGGACCTTTGTCCATGTGAGACCTGTGTCTTCAGAGCACTTTGGAAGCTTAGTTTTGAGTGTGCCGTTCTCTCGTTCCACAGCTCCACCACTGGCTGGATGATATGCACAGTGTGTTCGCACATCCATACCTAGATGAAAACCGAGTTGTTTGACAGCTTCGTTTACGAAGTGTCTGCCGTTGTCACTGGAAATTCTGCTAGGAATTCCCCATTGTGGAATAATGTCTCTTAACAATGCTTTGGTGACCACACTTGCAGTTTGTTTTGAGGCAGGAAAGGCTTCAACCCATTTTGACCACATGTCGACCATCACTAAGCAGTGAGATTTACCTTCTGATGGTGATAGCTCTATGAAGTCCATCATCAGATGTTCAAAAGGTTGAGTTGGTGGTGGGTGTGCTGCCTGGCTGGTTACAGCCACTGACCTGCTGACATTGTGTGTGGCGCAGTCTACGAATGCCTGACATATTAGATGTGTGATCTTTACCGTGAGCTAACTTAGCGTAATGAGGGAAGAAATGTTTAGGCAAACATGGTTTGATGTCAGGACTATACCACACACCAGTTCGGAACATAGCACTAGAGGTCTTTCATAGGGAGATCTCAGGAGGAGTGACAGTGGACTGTACTGCAGAGAGAGAGGACATATCAGAAGTGATAAATACTGTCTGTGTATGAAAAAGAGGATGTGACATGTCAGATGTGAGGGTGACAGCTTGTGTGTTTGAAAGAGGAAGTGGTAGGCGAGCCGCAGCTTTAGCAGCAGCATCTGCTTTGTCATTCCCCTGAGACACCACATCCATGGCATGTGTATGTGCTGTACATTTGCATACAGCAAAAGTCTTTGGGAGCAAAATGGCAGACAGAAGATCTGTGATGAGACTGTGATGTGCTATCTTTTTACCAGAAGATGTGAGGAAGTTTCTGTTTTGCCAAATGGCGCGAAAATCATGAGTTACACCGAATGCATATCTGGAGTCAGTGTAGACGGTGAGTGTTTTACCAGTAGCCAATTTCCATGCTTCTGTGAGTGCAATAAGCTCTGCTGCCTGAGCTGAGAGGTGATGAGGAAGAGAACTCGAGAGGGGAACGTTGTTATCTGAACAAACAGAGAAACCAACACAGTTAGTAAAAGAGACAGGGTCACGTGAGGTGGACCCATCTACATACAGAGTCAAGTCAGAGTTAGAAAGAGGTTCGTCAGAAAGGTCAAGTCGTGGAGAACACTGGACTTGAAGTTCAGAAACACAGTTGTGTTCTTCCCCGTCGTCCAAAAATGACATTGGATAAGTCTACAACCGAAAAGCACGCTGCATCAGGCGGAATTTTGGAAAGCAGCGTGTACGGGTTGGGAACAATAGGCGATAGAGCGATTACAGCGTCATTCACAGCCTTCAAATCCTGCACAAATCACCACTCAGTAGGTTGACCTTTGTCTTTGATTTTCTTAACTGGAAACATTGGAGTGCGGACAGGCGAATTAGGGCAGGAGGCAATTACACCAGCCTGCAAAAAGGATTCAAAAACAGGGCGTATCCCCTCCACCGCTTCCTGTCTGAGTGGATATTGTTGTTTACATGGTCGATAATCAGATTTTGGACTGATTTTGACTGGGTCACAGTTTCTGATGAGGCCAACATCGTATTTGTCTTTTGCCCACAGTGTTTCAGGTCGATCTGAAAGTACAGGAGAATCATCAGAGGGGCTGGACAACATGGCATAAGAATGAAGGTTGGAGAAACTTTTAGATCAAATGCACACACACTGCGTGAATACATTACGTCAGGCGTAGTTGTAGGTTGCCATTCAACGGCAGCCTGGCATGATCTGACAAATGGGCCTAAGTCGTGCCACTGGTCATCATGGGACTTGGAAAGCGAAATGTGAGGGCTGGAATTCGAGACGCGAAACTGTGCCAACTGCTGGTCGGTGGGTGAGACGGCAGCTGCACTTCTGGAACAAGTCCAAAACATATTGGACACATTCAGAGAATCCTCAGGAAAAGGCAAAAACAGAGATTCATGAACGTGATCTGGTGTGTCTGTCACATGTGAGGTGTAGTGCAATGAATCAGTGTGCATAAAATCTGAAAAAGGGGTGACAAGAGAGCGTGACATGGAGAGCAGATCAGTTGAGCTATTTATAGGAAAATGCCACTGATACACAAACAGCTGCTCATGTGGGGTTTGTGACATGAGGAAAGGAGGTGAAGAGGACTCATACGTAACCGTCACTCCATCAGGGGAGGATACCAAATTGAGGAAACGCATTCATCAAATCTCTTCCTAATAGATTAATTGGGCAACAGGGAGACAACAGAAAATCATGTTCAAACCTTATGGGATGTTTTGTGAAATTTTCCTTTACGTTTGCTGTTGAACCTTGAGAGAAAATAAAGCGACCACTCATTTCAGGAGATGTGTGTAAATCAGACATCCTAACCACAGAATAACCTGCACCAGAGTTGACCATGAAGTTGTGTTTGTGACCATTAACACGAGTTGAGGCATTTTCTTAAAAGCATCATTATTGTATTTAACATTATGTGTGTGTGTGGTTAGTACAGCAAGCTGTTCTTCATTGCATGAGCGTGTGTGTGTGTTTCACTTCCCTTTTTCTGCTCCTCTGTGGGTAGGCAAGTCATCTTCTCTCCGCCTGCTCCCCCTCACTTCCTGTATTTCAGTCAGCAGTGAAAGTTCTTGTGTCCCCCCCTCCCCCCCCTTTCTCCCCCTCCGCCCCCCCCCCCCCCCCCCCCCCCGTCCTCTTGCCGCTGGGCGAAGTCCCTTGCCCAATGTCCTTTCTGTCTGCAGATGAAACACTCATCTCTGCCCAGTGGGAGGCGTCGAGGGAAGCCTCGCCCACGGCCACGGCCATGGCCATGGCCATGTCCGCGCCCCTCTCTTCCTGGTACAGTGAAGTTGGCTCTGCTGTCGCCGCCATCTTGCCTACGGGGCCCCACCAGTGCTGACACAGCCTGCATCTTGGTTAGCTGTGCTTTCTGGAGCTGTTGATTTTTTCTGTGGGTTTCAACCTGTTAATGCAACAAACTTCCTAATTATTGAATACTTTAAATTGTCTTGTTTGAGCGCTCTGGATTTGCCTTTTTATTGAAATAAATCTGTCCTGCCTTTACTAAAGTGACCGGACACTTTTCATCAACAACGTATATAAATTAAAGAAACAGTCGGTGTTCTCTATGTTAAATCACAGTGTTCGTACAAGCAGGTATTTGAAGAGTTGGTGGAGCATCAGGAATCAAAAGCAGAGTTTAAAACGAAGCTGAAACCAAACTGCAGGAAAGATGAAGCAGCACGTATTGTCTGATTGATACTCACTGTGTTTCATTCACCTCTCAGTCCTGTGTGTCGACCCGATGCACAACAGACTAAATACTTTGTTATGTGTCGACATAAGTTCTGAGCAGCAGAGGCTGCGTCTGGTGTGAATCAGCTGAGTGGGCGGGAGGTGAGGAAAACTGGCTTTATGCTTTTTGTCTGCCACAGTGGAAACACTGATTAATGCACGATCAACACTTCATCAAGTACTTTACAGTTTTGAGGGTCTAACATTCTACTTTAATGTTTTCACTTTATACCATTTATTACTTAATTTCAGAGGGAAATATTGTACTTTTTACTCCACTTTATTTCATATCAATGAATAAAACCACATATAAAAATACATTCGTTTCATATAAATATATAAAATAAAGCTCCTATAATTTATTAGGATGCATAACAAAGCAAAACGTGTATTACTGCTGTTAAATAAATATATCAAAGCTGTGACTCCATCTTGTGGTCACTTTATGCCAAACATGGAGAAACAGATAATGAGATTTTTTTCATGAACTACAGCAGCAGCTGTATCTCTGAAGACTAAAATGTTTAGTTTTAATTAGATGATATCAAACTGTTTTAATTATTGATATAGAAACAAGTCAGTCAGGAATAGAAAAAAGTTCCCTACGTGTCAATTGCTTGTGTATAGTGTGAAATTTAGGATGTAGTTCAGTATTCTACAGGACAGCTCCCTCTGTTGGTTAATGTTTAACTTGTTGTTTTTTTGAAATTGAGTTTGGATTATTCAAAGTCTCCACTTAGAAAACACTTGTTAGAAGAAGCAGAAATTATTTTAACCACAAATGAGTGTGTGTCAAACAGAAAACCACACATGTCAATATCTGATTACATTTTTTTTATTTTGCATTAATGCAAAAAAAAAAGTATTTGTTCTGTGAGACAGACGATTAGTAATATAGATTTCATATCATGGCAGTTACTGCAAAGCTTGTTTGATGGACAGCTCAAGCGGTACTTCTGGTTTCCATCACACTGATCACTGAAGTTTCTCTGCAGGACGTAGGATCGTTTCAAGCTTCTCCAAAGGATTGTAGGGCTAAACAGCAGGAGAGAAAGAGATGCACAATTATTTATCAAACAACAAACCACTGCGTCAGTTGATATTAATCTTCTCATCAAAAGGTACTTTCTGAATATATTGCACAAAACACAGGAGATGGAAAAACACAAACATAAAACAAGTTTACCTTTTTGAAAGGGCCACATGCTCCTGGATGGGTCAGACATCCTCTAGGTTTCCTTGTTGTCTTGTTATTTTTTCCCTCTCCTTTTCTTACCAGTCTTCTCTGTAACAAAAAGTGAAAAGTAATAGAGTATTATTATTCACAGAAAATCATCTCCTTTAACTGAGTTACATGTTTGCATTAAATTTTTATTTCATAAGGGTTAGACAAACATGTAGGATTGCTTGGCTTTGGAAGAGTTGTGTGCTCTGCTGAGTGACGTATCACTTTAGAATCACTAAAATTTCAAACAGGATCAAAAGTGTTGCTCTTGCAGCTCTCTCTCTCTCTCTCTCTCTCTCTCTCTCTCTCTCTCTCTCTCTCTCTCTCTCTCTCTCTCTCTGCACTCTAACAGTCTGATGAGAAAACACCATATGAATCATGGACCTTCTTACAAATCTAGAGAAGCTCCTCGTCCATCATCTTACCTGATGAGGATGCTGTCTGAGATCATATGTCTCCAGAGCGGCTGCATCAGAGGAAGTGAAGGTGCTGATGAGCAGGAAAACCTGCAGACACAACACGGCCAGCAGTAACTTTTTGTCCATGACTGATAAACTGAAGCGTCTGATGCAGCTGGGAATCACACACACTCTTTATAGTCACTGCCCAACAACGACTTTCATGTGAAAAAAGAGGAACCAGCAACGGAATAACACAACATTATGTCATCAGCAAGATTTCACTATTTATTAAGCTGAACTTTCACAATCATATTATGCAAAAAAATATGTTAAATTAAAATGTCTAAAAGCACGGCAACTTAACTTAGAAGTGATGACATTTAACAGCTCACATTAAGCAGCAAATTTAATGAGTGATTAATTACATCCAGTAATTGATTTAAAAACCTTTTGTGTAAATGGTTTAAATACAAATGTAATTATAAATATTAAACAGATCTCCTTCCATGGATGAACATTGGAAACTAATAGATGCCACAAATTCAGTGATTCATTGCATCAGATAATTGCTGTGCAATTCTTTATGTATTTTATTGGTCCCTATATTAAAATAGGTAAAATGAAAGACTACATATCATCTGTGGAGGGTTTCAAGTTTTGAACTGAGCAGCTCCCAGTTAAGTTAATATCAAGTTAAATTGTTGAATGAAAAACTCACACACAGACGATGGTTTAAAATCAGTTAACCAGAAATTTTATTGTAATTCAAAAATAGATGTAGCAATCTGTCTTACTTCATCTGTCTTACTAAACGACAACATTTCTGAGAAACTGGTTCCATCTGCCCCTTAACTTGCAAAACATTACACATGGATGGATTACTTCATATGTCTTACATGCAATGATTGCATATTGGTATTTAGTATATTGTGGCATTTAGCGTTGGGTATCATATGTGCAGAGTGTTAGTATCTGTCGTGATAGAAAGGCATGAGCCTGATAGCTTCTTTTGATCTGCTGAAGGAAAAACTGACGGCCAGTAGCATAACACTAAAAATGACAAAGACCGGCTACAAGAGACACAAACAATGACAAAGAGAAACAACCGAACTCGTAGTATTTGTATTTGCGTGATGTGACGTCAGTGTGTGGTCTTCAACAGAAACACGTCATACAAGTAGGCACTCGATTACTCACTAACACTGCAAGTGTGGGCATTGGGACAGATCCTGTCAGTTGTGTCAACAAGAGGTGGAGGCAGAGCAACACTTCCTACACTGCAGTCTGAGGAAAAGAACCACACACGTTTGGATGTTGACTAGAATAGAGAGATTACACGTGATTTTATGTCTTTGGGCCTCAAACAAAAGTAAAGCAAAACCTTTCGGGAGCATCTGGATTATAATTGTATATAAATTGTTTTTCAAATGTGTGAGTAGAAACCTCTTCCCTGTAAAAACAAATGTTCTGTGGGTTTCAAGCTGTTAATGCATCAAAGACTTCTTATTGAAATAAATCTGTCCTGCCTTGACTGAAGTGATCAGGCCACTTTTCATCAACAACGTACATTTTCATTTCACGAAAAGGTGAAGGACCAGAGGAAAGGTCATGTTAGAGAAACAGCATACAACTCTTACAAAGCAACAGCGCCCTCTGTAGCTATAAATTAATCATTAATAATGTTACTCAGTCGTATCAAAGTCATTGATCCATCAAACTAATTGTGAAGCTGTTGTTTTAAATTGAAAAGGTCAAAAACACTATTCCCTACTGGGGCCTGGCGAGGCCGGGACATAGACATGTCATCTCCGTCTTGTTCATGGTGACCCCCAATGTCTGCATGTCAAGTTTCAGAAGATTTTATTGTAGAACAAAGACAAAGTTGGCAATTTTTTCATCATGGCACTCAAAACTTACTCACATTAAAAAAAATTTTTTTTCAAATCCTTGAAAAGTGACACAGATATTTCACCAAATGTCAAGTTTCAGAAGTTTAAAGGCAAAGTTGGCTTCTTTATCATTAGCGTCAAAACTTGTTTGTCTGCGGCCATGACATGTACCGTAAGACATGAAATAGACGCGCATCCAATTTCAAAGTGCGGCTGGTGACCGTGTTTTCACAAAGCACGGACCTCATGGTTCTGGGATGTGTCCAGAGGAGAAACAGTGAAGTTAATCAGGAACCAGCTTCATCATGGTTTTCTCTCAGGAAGAGAAGCTGCTGCTGACACACACACACACACACACACACACACACACACACACACACACACACACACACACACACACACACACACACACACAACACACACCACACACACACACACACACACACACACACACACACACACATTCTGCTGGAGAGGATCCTGACATCACATCTGTATTATTGGGCAGAGAATCACTAACAATCTACTCAAGGATTTAACGTGTTTCTCCTCCTCGGTGAAGGTGCAGCCGGGATCATGTTTTAAACCCGCAGGAGCAACGGAGGCAGAGATCAGTGAGTTTTACTACAATCTTATATAAAACTACTTTTAAAGAAAATACTGAGATGTAGGTTTCTGCAGCCTGGTGTTATTTAGCATATTGTGCGTGTGTGTGCGTGTGTTCATTTTTGTTGCCTCTTGAGGAACTTTTCCAGTGTAAACACTTCATCGGGACCAAAGCCGGGTTAAGGTTATGCATGAACTGGTCATGGTCAGGGTTAGGTTATCCCAAATGAATGGATGGCTGCATGTGTGTGTGTGTGTGTGTGTGTGAATAATAATGGTCTTTTTCTGATTTTTGTTCTAGTCGTGATAGATGTTGATCCTTATTTAACATCCCAGTAAAATTACTCAGAACAACTGATGCATAAAAACTTATTGCACTTTTAAAACCTCTGGTCAATATTCTCACTATATTCCAGCAACACATTGATTAACACTGATAAACTGTCTTTTCAAATGTTGATTTTTTAAGTTGGATTCAACTTTGAGTCTGGCAGAAAAGACTGAGTTCCTGCTCAGGAATGCTATTACAGAAATCCCAAATCCTGCCTGGTGTTAATTCCCCTGCTCTACTTGTGTAAGGGGCTTGAGTTTGCAGAGCTCACATGGACACAGTTCAGGACTGTACAGTGGGTTTTGAATCTGAGCTGCACGGTGGTATCAGGGCTGATGCATGTGTCCTGTCGTAGATGCAATCAATAAGATATATATCACTGTATTTCTCTAGAGCCTTAACACGCTATTTCTTGGATATTGATATTTCTTGGACATAGTTGTTTTATTATTCCAAGAAAATGTACCCAAACTTTCACAGAGAGGAACACAGCAGTGGCACGCCTGTGAACTTTTAATTTTTTATGTAATGACGCTTTTTGATTTAAATCTCATGTCAAAAGAAAGTTATACTGGTTATTAAATGATTTAGTGCAGGTGAATGATAAGTTCATTTATGTAACATTTTATTTCTGTCTTAAAATGCTTTATCAGAGCATATCGGTCACCTACATGCATCAGTCTATACAAACATTATGTAATGATCCCTGACTGTAACTGTATCACATAATCAGATGCTTTTAAGAGGTAAAAGTATCAATTAAACTATGTCCAGACACTGAATACTCCTGCACACTAATATCTAAGTCCTTAATATTTCATAATATGTTGTATTTTATAACCTGATCATATTTTTAAATGTCCTAATCTGAAAATAGTAATTATATCTGCTAGATAAATGTAATTTAATGGAGTAAAGATATTTTTCTCTGAAATGTGGTGGAACTAAAGTATCAAGAAGCATAAAATGAAATAGTCTCGTCAAGTATAGGTATTATAAATAATACTATATGAATATTTGTCACAATAATCTTAGTTTCGTGTTGTTTTTCTTGACAAACTGTGTAATTTCCTGTTCATCAGATGACAACAGCGAGCTCACTGATTGGTCACAGGGCCTGAGTGACAGCCAGACGTTTGCCAGCAATGGGTCGGAAGTTGGATTTGTCGGGTCTGACGGACAATGAGGCGGAGCATGTGCTGCAGGTGGTGCAGAGGGACATGACGTTACGCAAGAAGGAGGAGAAGCGACTCAGGTGAGTTCAGACCACCATGGTGAACGTGTCACAGGGTTGAGCCCCAGATGAGCTGGCTGGTGACACCCAGACTGATTTTTTTTTTATTTTTTACACTCACTAATCCTTACAATGTAACCCTCTGAGGACTGTCCTCTAAACACTGGACAGGAAGGGAACAGCCCTTTCCTGTTGTATTCACACGAGCTTCCTCAGAACCAATCATGCCTTTAGAGCCCAAACACAATACACATGAACAGAAATACCAGAATGAGATGCTAATTACGTGGGTCTGAGTCTGGGCAGAGAGTGAGAGGTGCATAATAGACGGAAAGGATTTGTTTTCAGACGTTAAGAATAACACAGTTAGGTAATTTCCTCCTGGCGCTCTTACAACGTTAATCCTCCCCAATGCTTTCATCGATCAGGACCATCCAGGCAAATGATGAGTGTTTTTTTAAGGTCAAATGTTCAAGATAAAATTAATTGCTGTAATTTCCTGCAGCCTCTAATGCATGAGGCTTTAATGTGGAAATGTGTCTTAAGCTCCATTTTCTGTATTTTGACCCACGGGACAACTCTGGGAACTTTATTTATACCAGTCTCGACAGAGCAGGTTCATCCCTTCAGTTTTTCATTATGATAATATAATATAATATAATATAATATAATAATAATATAATATAATATAATATAATATAATTAATATAAGTATGCCTGTCTGTGTTCTGTATTTCAAGCAGTAGATCATGAACACAGACACTAGTTTAATCTCATAATGGAGTCATTTAGCTGCCTGTGCGGGAACTGTTGGGTTTCTCAGGAAGTTCTTGACCTCATTCTGTGAAGTGTCTTGAGATGATGTATAGGTAATTCGGCAGCAGACAAATTAAAATTGAATTGAATATATGTCTAGAAGTAGAATAATTTCAGTCGGCCGTTAATGGACAGTGTTTGAGTGTTCAGGTCGATCTTGTGACAGGCCAATGTAAAAAAAAAGTTTTCAAAAAAGTGTGGAGAAATAATATTATGGTATTTTCACAATGCTGTTTATGTTTCTTCAGACAGATACATACTAAATGCTTTACTGTTAAAAATGGTGCACTCTAGTGGACAAATTATGTCACAGGGGTATTTTCCAAATCCCCTCAGTTCTACTAATGAGAGGACGGTAAAATGACCAAGCTGATATGTACTTGTCAACAGTTGCTTATTGCAGTTCACTCAGTTGTTAGTTTATTAGTTTGTTGTACGTAATAAACTACCACCTGAGTGTATCTACAGTAAGTGATTATCGACCAGTACTTCTGCCTGGTCAGTTTATTTTCCTCGGATTAAAATCCTGCATCATATGGTATTAGCCTTGATCAGCTGTATTTTCAGGGGCGTTTCAAGGGACTTTGGGGGCCCCTTGGAAAAAGGGACATGGGGGGTCCTGCATTGTTTTTGGGGAGTAGCAGTTCTTAGGGTTCGCCTCAGTTCTGGGCTCCAGGCTATTGTCTGCTTTGCCTACCCTGTTGCAACGCCTCTGAGTAGAGGCCTAAAATCTTGCAGCCTCACACAACATGCAATAGCTAATGTAAACTCATTTCACAACACATTTAGTTGATGATGGTGTGTGCATCTTGATGGAGGGACCTTTAAAACAACTTGGACTAAAGTCTCTAACCATCTGCTGACAGACACCAATGAAACCATGACTGAAGTTATTCTACTGGAATCATTGCAACCACAAGGTTTTTCCTGTGATACGACCGAGAGGGATTAAGTGGCGAGTGTTTCCATTTTCTCTAATTTCAACAAGTAAGGTGCTTATGAGCAGCTAATCTGTTTACAAGGCATGAGGTGACACATGCTGACATTTCTCTGATGCTTCAAACCTGTTTCTGTTTAGGAAGAAGCCAGGAAGATAATTCCTCAGAGCTTGGATCTATTTTTCTATGATAATGTTTGTCTCAACAGCTACAATTACTAAAAGCTGTCTTTGTTAGCAGAGGTATATAGACACATAGGGACACGTACAGTTTTCTAATATCACATCTATAAGGTAAATCCCTTGTGTCACGCAGGCTGTGCTCCCTCGAGTTGTTAAGTGGGCTCCGACTTTATGAATCTCGCTTCTCACTTTCTGCAGCGACTCCCCCTGAGATGAAACTCAGCAGCGTCACAGAATGACAAACAGCGGTGACTGATAGAGGGGAGCGTATTTATAGGAAAGCAATCAGTGTCTACAGCTGAAGTCAGCGAAGGAATATAGACGAGCGTGTGAAATGTAATGTTGAATTTTGCTTTTGCACAAGATGGGCTCCCCTGTTTCTCATGCAGAGGAACTCAGAGCTGATCTGGGACTGAATCTCGTGTCACTGCTCGTAACCTTGTGCAGACGTTTGTGACATATCTGACCCGTCTTTTACACCCAATGATATCCAAACTAATATCATGCCAGTTAAAGGAAAATAACTCAGGATGAGATTAGCAGGATTTCTGTTGGGGTTGAGCAGTGAAAAGGCTTTAAAACCCTGCAGCAAACAGTATATCTTAGCACTTTATTCAGGTTATTTAAACAGCCAGGCTCAACTAATGGAAATATATAATCTTGATTATAACTGTTGGGCCTAATATATAATCTTGATTATATATTTAGTGTATTTACTGTTTAATGTAATAATCAAAGTTCTGATAATCTCTGAAATTAGGCAGAGTTTAGTAGGTGCATGTAAAGCAATGTTAATGCATTTACTTTGATTTTGTTAACACACGTGCACAAACACACATTTTGTATCCAGTTCCTCCAGACGCACAATGAAAATATAAAATATAATATAAAAAATCCAAGCAAATAACACTTCATGCTTTGTATTTCTGATAAACTATTCTGTATATCTGTGCATTCAAACATATCTTAAATAGAGTGGAGACAGACGGTGCACAAATACTAGTTCATACATATTTATACAGAATCAAATCGTGGAGTATGTTTGTTTATGGTTTGTTGTTGTTTGTTTGTTTGTTTGTTTGTAAGCAAGTTTACAGAAAAACTACTGGATGGATTCCCATAAAGCAGTCTGGGTCAGGAAAGGCCCATTTAATGTTGTTGTGCATCTGGATAAGGGAACATCTTTCTTTACATTGCTGGATAGGGCTTTTTTTGACAGCTGATATTTTATGTGTGTGTGACATTTGGTGCAGCTTGATTGAATTAAAGAGACTGTTGGGCCTTGATGGAGGAATGTGCTCGACTGTGCGTTATTCAAGTTTTAATTGATTCAAAAGCCAAATAAAATGTGGCATAAAATACATTTTGCCACTACTGTTACTACTTTCACTACTACTACACCTAACGTAACTTTAGCTCATGATACTTACTTTTTGTTTTTATTATTAACTTTCTTGTGAAGCCTATAAACGAGGCGGGTGGGTGGCCGCCCACAGTCTCATGCTCCACTGCTGAAGAGAGGTGCCGCTGGTATATTTCACATTACTCATAATAAACAACCGGACTGTATCTTCCTAAACAGAAATAGAACTGATCCCCATCTACACCAGAAAATAAATAATGTGAGTACACATTAGCAGATGTCACAGAGGCTTATCACCAAGAACCAGACTTTTTGTGAGGATTATTGCTTCTGACGCAGCTCGAACCTGTTTGTTCAGTTTTTCCGCCCGGAGCTAGAAAGCTCCTTTAGACGAGGGAGTGTGAGGACAGAGCTGCTCTACAGATGCTGTGTGAGCTGCTGAACCTGGACTGTTTCATGTGTCATCACACGCTTTTAAATGAAAGAAAAATGACTGTTGCTGCTGCTGCTGCTGTTCGTGTTTGCTCTGTCACAGGTGTGTTTACACCTGTGTGGTTGTTGTGTGCATGTGTAACTCTGCATGTAACTTCACTCTCTTGTATTTGTGTGTGTGTGTGTTTGTGTGCTATGTTTCAGAGTTATTTATACCGTCCATTGAGTCTGAGTAATGGAGTGTGCTGCTGTGGTGAGAGAGCAGCCGTCTCTCTCCGTCAGACAGGCACGTTAGGGACACTGTTACATTTTTATAGTTTGAGAGTCAGAGAAAATGTGACCTGGAGGTTAGGGCTGTTTGAATCACCTGCTTTAATGTTCAAGGACATGTGGCTTTTATAAGAGAATTTCAAAGTTGTATGGTGTGTATAATAGAGCTGAAATCATTATGGAAAACTTTTGGTAATTGATCCATATTGACGGGAGATTCTACTTTCTCAAATGCTGATTTCTTACTTGACTTTATTGGACTAAATATTTGTAGAATTTAAACCACATTTGGACAAAATCAAACATTTGAAAATGTTGAGCTGTTGAGAAAGAAATTCATCATGGTAACAGGATTGTAACTCAGCATAGCTCATGCATCCGCTGAACACAGGTTGTCTTATTTTTTAAGTAGCAATTTAAAAGTAAAAATGGATCCGCCGCTTAATCTGCATCTGCACCACGTCTACTGGGTTCCTCTCAGGTCAAGGCATCGTCCCTCCACCACAACACAAACAAACACAATCTATACAAAAGCTCCACATTTTCTTTCCTTCACATTTTGAACTTGATTCATTTAACCTGAATGAAACCGACCTGGAAGCTCAGAGTGTGTTTGTCCCTGCCTCTCTCATGATGTCAGACTCCATCAGTCTCCAGCAACGATCACCTATAAATGATTCAGTCGTGGCTGATGCCGGTGCAGCCTAAAATAATGGATGTTTTTCTTTTTACCCAGACCTACACCACTTTCTTGTTTTCTGCCTCAATCATTCACCCATTTGTCAATCTTGTTTTCCTACTGTAATTTACCATCCCTTTGCTTTCGCCTGGTGTGTCTGCCACATGTTTTAAATATTGTGTGATTAACTATTCATGTGCTGCTGTGTGTGGATCAGTGCTCCTCAGGAGTATTACATAAACTGTATGAGATATTTTAGAGAAAGAGAGATTTCCTTTCCTCCAGCATGGAACTGGTGTCTCAACTCACAACTATGCAGCTGTAAAATATAATAAAAACCCGGCTCTCGGCATGTTTTTATAAGGCGGCTGTTTTCAGAAGGAAAAGGCTCTGAAAATCTTTTAATATCACAAAGTTAGCAACTAGCTGTTAAACACAGTGGTGCATTTAGCAGCTCAGAAGACAGATAATTCTCTCAACAGGTGGTGGAGCTAAAAAGCATGAGTCAAAGTTATGATATTGTCGCTCTATAACTGTTGGCTGTATAATTAGACTACGGTTTCTCATCATATCAATTAAATGTTTGTTTTGTCTCAGATTGCTTTTGCTGTCCTCAAGTGGCGAGAAAATCTGATGTTTCAAGTTTCAAATGAAACGTCCCAAAAGTATTAAAGGGGACATAGCATGCAAATTCCACTTTGTTAGTGCTTCTACAGGTTAATGTGGGTATCTGGCATGTCTACCAACCCAAAAACTCTGGGGAAAAAACACTCGCGCGTTTTGTTATAGTTCCTCTAAGTCAGAAACGTCATGCTTGAGCGACTCGATTGCGCTTCCTGGGTATTGTGTCGTAACAAGGAACTGGAAGTCTCCCTACATGGTCTTGCCCCCCCCCCCCCGGTCCCCCCACACTCGTTACTTCCGGGTTTACACCGGAGGCAGCGAGGCTGCGAGGCAGCGCAGCGCCGTTCCCAAGCACGCAGCCTGGGCTGTTCACACGGGACGAGCATTTCTCCGCTGGTCAGCCTGCGATTCACTCACATGTGGCATTTGTCTGGATCGTTGGGACTGGGAGGCTGCAGCAGCTGCTCGGGAGCGACCGCTCGCTCTCCCATGCGTGAGCTGGAATTTGTGTCAGCGCCACACAGCCAGCAGTGTGGAAGACTTCCGCAGTGTTCAGCGCTACTGTAACCCCCGAACCCCGACATTCAACGGGTACAACAACAAGCGGAGAAAGCAGAATCGCGGGCTGACCTTATATATACAGTCTATGGGGCTGACCAGCGGAGAAATGCTCGTCCCGTGTGAACAGCCAGGCGGCTGCGCGCTTGAGAACGGCGCTGCGCTGCCTCGCAGCGGTCTTCCACACTGCCAGCTGTGTGGAAGACTTCCGCAGTGTTCAGCTCTACTGTACGCCGGGTTACAGTAGTTACGCCGGGGTACAGTAGTTACGCCGGGGTACACCGGACGCGGAAGCGCAGCTGCGAGGCAGCGCAGCGCCGTTCTCCAGCACGCAGCCGCCTGGCTGTTCACACGGGACGAGCATTTCTCCACTGGTCAGCCCCATAGACTGTATATATAAGGTCAGCCCGCGATTCTGCTTTCTCCGCTTGTTGTTGTACCCGTTGAATGTCGGGGTTCGGGGGTAAATGATGGTCTTCATAGCCCCCCCCCCACCCCTCTCTTTCTCTCTCTGTCTGTCTGCTTGTGTGCTTGTAGTGGATGGGCAGAGGGGGACATTTAATTATGTGATTGGGAAAATTAAAACTCCAGGACAACAAGGGGAATACAAAGTATGGGATGCATATTTGATAATTTATATCATATAAAATATGTAATTTATATCGTTTAAAATCATGGGGGGAGAGGGGGAGGGGGGAGCTGGCTCATTAGCATTTAAAGGAACAGGCACTCAAAACAGGTCACTCTGTGGAGGGCTGTTTTATACAGGGTAAAAAGGGTGCTGTTTTATATGATCCTTGTGGTATTTTGACCAAAGTATGTTACAGACATTTCATTAAGACCCCAAGGAACCATATCAACTTGTGGTAAAATGGGCATGCTATGTCCCCTTTAAAGCATCTACATTTCCATGGACACTTACATACACACAACCTGGCAAACTCCAAAGATCATGTTATATGACATAAAAGCTCCAAACCTCTAAAGCTAAGAACCTAATTGTGAGGTTGCTTTCTCAAACAACACAGTTTATTTTCCTTGAGCATCCGGAGCCGTACAGACAGAAAAGCTCCTGCTGCTGCTGTCGAGGGAACTCACTGATGAAGTATTCAGCTCAGCCGCCTCCTTTAACCTTTACAAGAGCTCGGCAGACAACAGTTATTATGAATATGGAAAGATGCAATGTGCTGATTAAATATTCAGACGTTGTTGGATGATTATTTCTCTTGACACTTGGAATTCAAATTGTACATTAGAGGTAGATACTGTGTCGCTCCTTTTTTTAATCATTTAGAAAATGATGAAATGATGAAATGTTTTGAAACCACTTTAATTTCTGATTCATCTTTATTAGAGGGAGGCAGAGGATTTATGTGTGTATGTGCTCGTGTGTGTGTGTGTGTGTGTGTGTGTGTGTGTGTGTGTGTGTGTGTGTGTGTGTTTGTGTGTGTGTGTGTGTGTGTGTGTGTGTGTGTGTGTGTGTGTGTGTGTGTGTGTGTGTGTGTGTGTGTGTGTGATTGTCATTGTGATAATCATTCTATTTGACACAGTAAACCCTCAACAGAGATGAACTGTCTTCCCAATCTCATTTTACACACACACACACACACACACACACACACACACACACACACACACACACACACACACACACACACACACACACACACACACACATATTCTGACTTAATATGCATTATTTTAATAGATTCATCATTAGTCTCTCTCTCTCTTACACAGACACATTCCTGGTTCCAGTCTGTTCTCCCTCTAACCATCCTCTCTCCCTCGCTCTCATCCCTCCCTCCCTCCCTCTCCTCCCCACAGTGAACTGAAGCAGGAGCTGGATGAGGAGGGCAGTCGCTGCCTCCTGCTGTCACGGCAGAGTTGCTTCAACCAGCGCTGCTGCATCCGCTGCTGCTTGCCCTTCACCTTCCTGCTCAACCCCAAACGCCAGTGCCGCGACTGCCGCTACAACGTCTGCAAGGCCTGCAGGGTCTACGTTAAGCAGGACAAAGCCTGGCTCTGCTCCGCCTGCCAGAAGAGCAGGTAAGGTCAGCAGTGGTAGCAGTGCTGGTGCTGCAGTCACTAAGTATGTGTGTGCATGTGCCTCCTGCAAGGAGGCCAAGTTCAGGATGAGAGTCTGACGATGACGTCAAAGGTTATTAAGTTCTTACTCTGCTGCTGCTGCTGCTGGAGAGATGGATTTAGAACATAATACGTAAAACATGAAGTCGACCACTGGCTGGAATGTTTTTACACATCCTGACAACACACCATGACAGAGGGAACACACCTGTTTGTGGGGCTGGAGTCTCCATTTCTTCTATCAAGAGCGCAAAAGTTTTGAATGCAAGTTCTATTCACTGTATTTCAAGTATAGTTGAATTTAGAATATTTTCTTTTTTCATTACAAAAACTTTTGTGATATTTGTATGAGTGGTGAAGTAAGTTAATATGTGCGTTATATGCGCTGCTTAACAGTTCAGTTATTAATACACGGTAATACCAGAATGCAGGTGAGGTCCATGTTTTGACTTATCTTTAGGTCCTGCAGTGGATGCCATGTATTCAATACACAGTTTACATTTCACTATTATTCTGCAATATAAGTTTCTTCCTGAAAGTCCAAAAATCTATTTTCATCAATGCACAAAACACTGTCTTTCTATGTAAAGCAACTGTGCAGAGGTTGTTGTTCCAGGCTGAGCAGTGTGAAGTCTGATAAATTGCCTCGAGTGACATCACTTGCGTCAGCTTTGATTGGGGCTGAAGAGCAGAAGTTTCTGGAGGGTATTTGTTCCAAAAGAAGTGAGCTCACCAGACCTCCTCATCCCTGCTGGAGGCGAGGAGCTGGAAGGGACATTAGTCACCACAAGCATAACTGTTCTACAACATATGGGAGTGCAAAGCTTAATATTTTAACCACACTGTAGTAAACACAGAGCAGAGACATAGAATTTTAGTATTAGATGTTGTAGAATATCGACTGTAATCTGTGGTTTTGCAGATTCATTCAATATTTCAGCATTCGTGTCTGATGATGGGAGTTCCTGCAGACCAGGGTGTCTACAGATCTCACCCAAATGAGCTAAAAGTAATGATTTAGCACTTAAAAACAATCCTGTAATCGAAATCTCCTCTGCACTAAACTCAAAGTTCTTACTTTATCTAACCTATCATCGTAATGAGTCGGCTTGTGGGGGGGAGCACCATCCTGCTGACTGCAGAAGTTTCCTGGAGACGAGTGACACTTTGACACTTTGACACTCGGGAGACTTTCTGTGTCACTCCCCCCCCCGTCAACACACCTACTGCACCCACTCCCACTCCGACCCCGTCACATGGAGCTCAGTGACACAGTGAGCAGATGGTAACTCATTAAACATGCTGACACAGGTTTCTCTGCTGCGTCCCTCAGCTGCCACTCCTCGACATTCAATTAAATCCAAGTTCATTTCCATCGCAGACAGGAAACATGAAGGCGAGGAGTGAAAACCGTTATTGTAATTGTATCATAGGAAATTTAGACTGAAATCAAAGTCCACTCTGACGGTGACCGTGTTTTAATAATTAATAATACATGACAATGTTCTAGATACAGCAAACAAGGACTACAACATTATGTAACTTGTTTTAAAATGCTCTGGCATAGAAATCAAATGAATTTTCTCTGATGTTCCGATTTGATTCAAAGAAAATAACCTTCTTTTTGACTGTAGCGTGTTACAAATAGTTTTTATAGTTTTTATTACATGTTTTCAGCTTGTTCATCTGTTGGTGGTGTTTGTTGTTGTCTGTCATACTGTTTGTTATGATGCTGTCACTGGCAGTAATCATAAGTATGTACTATCTATTTTACAAAGATTTAAAATTTCACATTTGCCAAATTAAAACTCATTTACAGATGTCACAACATTAAATACTAGTTTAATTTTATCTCAGGCAAATTTTGTAGAAGGAAAATCTAACAACTAAAAGCTGAATTAAAGCGTCTCATGACAAAATATGATTGTTGCACTTCACTGAGACTTTTCACAAATATTTAATTCTCTCTTTGTGTTGTTATTTGTCAGCTGCCTCTGTTACGCTTGCACATAGTTGTCGTTTGTGTAGATGGCCATACAACGGTTAGTGGGTGGTACTTCCATTTGTTTGACACTTTCTATATGCAAATCAAATGGCTTTATTCTGGATGTACTTGTCATTTGGTAAAACAGTAAAACAGAAACGCTGCCAAACTGCATTTTCCAACTCTATCATGGACATAAATGACCCGACTCTCAAACTTATGTTCTGTTGATTAACCTTTGACTTTAAGGTGGTTTGAATTTATGCACAAACACTCACACACACGCAAACAGATGAACAAGGTCTCACACGTTTCTCGGAGTGGCTCCTCAGGCTACCTGAGTTTCCTGTTAACAGGCTTCAGCCTGCAGCTCCAGTGAAGCTGCAGGGTGGAGTGGATGGGTTCATCTGGCCTGTGAGACAAACTGTACACACGACATCCACTTTGTGAAGGTGCAGTTGCCAGAAGAGAACACAAATCTGGATCAAAATACATTTTTGGATGCGTGCTGCCTTTACCTGTGATGGGTCACAGATTATCTTCTGTATCTCTGTGTGTTTCTAGAGGTTTCTTGTCTCCTCAAAACTAAATATGTGGTGGATTTGTCTGATTAGTCACAGTGTAAGATGCAAAGCCTGTTTTTATATGTAAAATCAATGCAGTGGTGAGATTTGTCACCTCTTCTGTGTACAAACTGTCTGTTAATGCTGCTGTTTTATTTGTTCTTCTGATGATGTCTGTGTTTCCTTTTCTCCTGCAGATGTGTTCCACTGTGAACCTCTGTCCGTTCTAGTTTTTATTGTGACTTAATGATAATAACATTTTTATTGTGTCACGTGACTGAAACATGCTAATATACCTTTTTTCTGCACATTTGATATGAAGGTTTTATAGTTGTATTTCCAAATGTTTATGATAAGATACAAAAATAAAATCTTAAATGTCAGTTTTTTGTGTCTTTCTCAGGCTGTTGAAGACACAGTCACTGGAATGGTTCTACACTAATGTGAAGAGGCGCTACAAGAGATTTGGCAGCGCCAAAGTGCTGAAGACTCTCTACAGGAAGCACTTGGCTCAGCACAGTGCGCTCTCAGAGCTGACTGGTAATCTATCACATTTTATTTGTGTGTAGCCTAACAGGGGAGAAAAACGTAGAAACCTCAGAGAGAACCAACATCTACTCTGTCCATTATGTGTTGTCAGGAATTGTATTTTTTAACTTAAAGGCTCAGTTAGAATTTAGGGTCAACTGTAAAGAAAGAAACTGAAAACAAAAAAACGAAATAATTGACCCTCAGATTACTGAAAAGGTTAAATCCTCTATATGAGCAGTTCAGATCTTCATCACAAACCTATTCCTTCATTGAATGCTCTGAACAGATCCCTGTAGGGAGAATTTACTCTCATGTGTGTGAAACTGTGTCCACTTGATTTTGCTTTGAATTTGTCTGAGTCCTGACGTTTCACATGTCAAACCAGTGGAGAACAGGACGTCAGGCTGAAACAGGATTAATCTCTTGCTTGGCTTTCATCTCACATAACTTCAGCAGATTAGTGCGACCGCTGCCAGACTCCAAACTGTTTGTGTGCCTCCTCTGCATCGTCACTCAGAAGAGAGACAAGGGATCCGACCTGCTGGATCTCAGTTTTATTAGACTGTTTGAAAGCTTTTGTATAAACTGCACAGGTGCTGTTATAAAAACACTTGAATGGAGCTGAAATGTTTAGTTTCTTGATCAAATAGTTGATTGACAGAAAATCAAAGAAAGAAAAAGAAAGTATATAAACTTGTTCACTAATCAAATAATAGCTTAACTCATTGTTAAAGCAAAAATGACAAAAATGTAATGTTTCTTGTTTATTAAATGTAAATATTCATTGAGTTAACTTATGTTTCTATTAGAGTAAACTTAATATCTTTGGATTTTGTGATGCTGCACACAACATTTTTAAAGGTCACAATGGGATCGAGGAACTTGAGGGCCACTTGCTGACAAAAGAGCAAAACATAACCTATCTTTTAAACTTTTCTCAGTTTCACCAATCATTCACTTTAATTTTAAAGTTTTTAAAGTTTAAGTGACAGTTCATTCTTGATCATTAATAAAAGCAGATTGTGAATATATCGTGTCTTTTCAGGGGTTTTTCCCTGCGAGGTTTACAATTGAATTTATCTGGTTTCCTACATTCGACCACATGGGGCAAACTCCTTATTAAGAAGAGCGCTGTCTCAGTCTTATTCCTTCTCCACTGTGTCAGTAGCATATTTTTTTACGCAGCTCCACAGCTTAATGTGAATCTTGTGACACAAACAGGGTAAGGAAGATATATTTGCTCTCCTATGACTGAGCAGCATGTGCTCCTCCATGTACACAGAACAAGAGGAGGAGGAGTTAATCTCCAGGCCATTGGTTCAAAGCTTCTAGCTGTGATTGAACAGAAGAGGGGTTTTAGAGAATGGTGTTTTGTGGAGGTCGCTGGCTGCAGATGATGCAGAGCTGTGACCCTGGTGGGAGGAGGCCTGATGTGGGCCGGCATCAGGACGCTGCTCTGCGTCTCATTCTGATTCAGGAAGCTCTTTTTTGCATTTTACACTTGGCACACAACATATCATGCATTTTAATTTGTTTATGACAGACCCGCACCGCTTCAGCCGTATGAATTCAGCTGCCAAATCCCATCTGCCTAGTCTGACTCATACTAATGTTGCTTTGCATGAGACAAATGTGATGCTGCATGAAAGCACCAGAAATAATGGAGTTGACATTTGGGAGCTGAGAGCTGTGGGGTATAGGCATCATCGTGTGTGAGCTTTATGTGGCTGTGGAACATTTTCCACCACAGCCCGGTGACTCAACAGCGCTCACAGATATCCTCCTGTAAAGAGTAACGCAAAAAGAGCAAAGTGACCCCGAGGAGCAGAGGGAGTGGGGGAGAGAACAAACGTAGACGTACTAAAAGTCTGATCTTCTTATGCGTCGTAAGTCAAAACGTCATAGTTTTAACCATACAGGCATTTTGAAACCACATTTAAATTTACTAGATGCAGGTTTTTACTTGGATCTGCACCAATCTGCACACACTCATAAATAAATCATCTAATTATGCTTCTTTTTTTTCATTAACATCCATTAATTGTTCTCTGAGAAATCGACAAAAATGTCAGAAAACGCCCTGTATCGCAATGTTTAGAACATGAAAAAGAAATCCGCCCCCTGATTTAGATCGGAACCAAATGTTTAATGGGTTCTTTCTTGACCCTTCCACCAAGTTTCTTTATAATCCATCCTCAAAGTTTTGCATAATCTTGCTAATTGACGGACGGACAAAAACATGAACTCCTTTTCGGATCTCAAACGGATTTAAAAGATATAGAAAAGAATCAGATTTTTTACGCTTAACCTCTTAAAACAACACAATGCAACTTTTTGACCTGACAATTGCAGCTTTAATACTAATTTAATGGTTCATTTAACAACCCACATGTCAATGTTTTTTTTAACAATCTTTGGTTAAAACTGAATTCACAGGATTGTGAATGAGTTTAACTACTGTGAGTTAACCTGCTGTCATTCACTGTACATTCATGGTAATACTGATCACTGTAGTGACACATATACAGAGGCAACATGTATGTTACTGTCAGTTCATCATGTTCGCACGGTGCCTTCAGGGAAACCGTGGCCTTTAACTGCTGTGAAAGAGACAACTGTGTCGGTCATGACTCTGCTGCACGTCCCTGTTCTGGGGCTAAATGTGTCCTGAGTCATTACAGCACAGAGAAGTCACCAGAGGGTCACAGGAACAAACTCCAGCCTCTGAAATACAAATAAATATCCTGAGTTAGTTTTGGTTTACAGGACGTCTCACACCAGTGAACTCGTAGCCTGCCCGTAGTTTTTAGTCTCCAAGAATCAGAGCAGAGGGCTCTCTGCCTTTTTAAAATAATCTGCAGTTTAGTAAAATGATTGGAAGTGACCCTGTGTTCTCTAGTTCTGAACCAGCGCCTGCAGAGCAGATCAGGTTGCCTGGTAATGCCACACACGGGTCCACGCTAATGCACTTACATAACCTCCAATGGCTGCATTGTTGCATGAATATTTACATAACGTGACAAGGACTCAAGACTCAGAATTAGAGGGGGGCACTATTGACATAACGACGGGTTTACAGAACTTTAAAATGTCAAACTTCATATTAAAAGACTGATGCTGCCAGGCTCAATGGGTTTTAAAATTATTTATTTTTACAATGTGGATATTATCAACCAGTGAATTTTTTTATTTTTTTTATTTAGTCTATAAATAAACACATTGACGTTATGTCTTTTTATATCCGTGTGTGTGTGTGTGTGTGTGTGTGTGTGTGTGTGTGTGTGTGTGTGTGTGTGTGTGTGTGTGTGTGTGTGTGTGTACAGAGGGCAGTGCCTACGAGGAGAGCGTCTGCAATGAGGGCAGCGTCTGTGGGAGCGACTCGACCTTCTACAGACAAAGTGAAGGTACAGACGTGTTTGATTTGTACATAAAAACATTGTTTGACAATATTAAACATTAAAAATAAGATGGTTAAAAATAGTTTACAGTATATTCATATAATATTTATTATATTTTAAAGTTATTACTATTGTATATTTACTAAATCATACTTTCAAATAACATTTGACATTGGCACTTGATTATAAAACTTTGTCTTTTGCCTTGATGTCAGATGGTAGTGATGACAGTGTCTTTCCTTGTCAGTTTCTATTAAATCAGTTGATTAAATTAGCTCAAACTATTTACCTCACAGTGAACCTGGCACCTTTAGGGACCCGGGGCAGTTGCCTGACTGTTAATCCAGCTTCCTGCAGTGATCCCTGAATTTAATTTCCATAAGAAATGTATCACAACTGACCTTCTGAGGCCCTGTTATCCACTTCGAGGTTAAATGAACAATCCACTCAGGAAGCCATAAACTCAGATATTTATCCCCAATTGTGCTGACACCCTCCTTGTACCTCACAGCCCATAACACAGTGGAGAATGAATAGTTTGATTACTTTGGTGCAGGTTGCATTAAAATACATGTGTTGGCCTGATGTCCCACTGAGTTCTCACTTCTCAGTTCACTGCACCAACAGGATGAGTGACTGCAAACATGAATGAAAAGCTGCAGCAGCCCGACGGTCTCACCTCTGTCTGCAGTGGCTCAGAAACACGACTGAGGCAGGGACACATCAGTAATGCAGAGCTCGAGAGCAAAAATGAAACAGAAGAGGATTCACTCCCTCCCTCCTGTTCAATGTTCTAACACTGAGTGACTGATGTTTTTGACCAAACTGTGAGTCTGGTATTTCTCTGTCTGCAGAGCACAGCATGGCGGAGACGCTCACTGTGGCTTTGCGGGTGGCAGAGGAAGCCATAGACGAGGCCATTTCCGAGGCGGAGTTCGACACTGCCAGTCAGGTTATTGATGTTACTCATGTCTTATCAATAGTGTTATTATAAATAGACATTTTCTGGTAAATTGCTATATACACTGTCTTTCACTTACACCAACCCAGATCTAAGAAGTTGTTTTTCTCTCTATAAACAGCAATGTACGAGAGGGGATTTTCAGACTGTACTCAGCATTGTCATGTTAATGTTTCAGTCTGTAATATTTATTCGTCTGTAATATATTCCCTTTGGTAAATATCCTCTACATTCTTTTTTTCATCAGGTTTCCTCTTAATCTGACCTTGGTTTAGCCCTTTGAGTCAGATTATAGGGACCATAAGGATTATCCTACAGTCCATATGACACTTTAATATGACAATATGATACATAACGTAATATAGAATATAGAATAAAATTACATAAATCATAGGCCGACAATACTTAACTCAAAGTAGTGATCTTTCAGAACATGAGGTTCTATGTCACAAGTGCACAAACCTTTTGTCTACAAAGAGACAAATGATTTGTAGATGCTAAATTACCACAAAGAAACAAAGCTGCTCCACAGATGCCAACACCCACCAATAGAATTTAAATACCCAGCAACAGAAGCAAAAACTCCATGAAGCAACAAAGACCTACAAAGAGACAAAGAACAACCACAAAGACACACTATGCTGCCTTTACATTTCAAAAAGTAGATATTTCAAATGATGTGAATCATTGACATACTTGGCATTGTTGTTATGCAATACATCCACTAGAGGGCAGTGCAGAATCAAGAGTTTCCATCCCGAAACTCAAAATGTCCGACACTGTTGGAATTTCTTCCTTGAGTCCGCTGGTCGTCTGCTGGAATTGTTTGCTACATGATTTCCGGCGATCCTGTTCTGTTTTTTCTGTTTCGTAACAAAATGATGGACGTGATCACAGAAAACGGACAGAAGACTCTGTCTGTCACCATTGACACAACCAAGTGACACAACAGGATGATAGAGATACAAAACAACTACAAAGAAAATCAGAACTACAACTACATACTTTATACATGCTTGTCTATGGCCCTGGGCCCCATTGTCTAATAATCTATTCCTTGTTTGACATTCAAAGTTTTCCAACACTTCATCCTTCATTAGACATGTACATTAATATCAGTTAATCTCAGGTCATTGGCTCATATCTCATAATGTTTTTAATGAGCATCCACAACTTTACTAAATTCCTTAATCATTTTATGACACCAGAAACTCAATCTGTAAGATAAATCTGAAGTACAGTAGCCTACACTGAGAACTACTAGTATACGTTCGAAGATATTTACTAATCTGTTAAAGTACCCCAAAGCTTTTGAACATAGTACATCAAATATGTATATTCAGAGTGTATACTTAGAGAAGTAATCAGCTTATAGTGTGTGTGTGTGTGTGTGTGTGTGTGTGTGTGTGTGTGTGTGTGTGTGTGTGTGTGTGTGTGTGTGTGTGTGTGTGTGTGTGTGGTGCTTAAAAGCTTTCTTATTTGTGTGTGTGTGTGTTTGTTTGTTTACCAGGAGAAGCAGGATGAGGCCCACTATCTGCGGGAGCACAGAGGAGAGCTCATAGACGAACTGGCTAAAACTATTGTGCAAAAAGTAAGAAGGAAAAAAAACAACGGGATTTAATGTTGCATGTCTGAGCTGCTGCAGAGTCACTTTGCTGAGACAGATGTTTTATAGTTTGTAATTAGTCTGATTTACTGTGTGGGAATCTGTTACGTAACAGTCCAATGTAAGTCAGCGAGTGAAGCTTTCACAGCTGTTCTGCTGCAAACATATTCCTCCTGCACATAGAACAACAAAGCCATTAGTATGCGTTGGATGAAGAATATACTTTATATTGTGTATTCTGATTTGGTATCAGAGCTGCATGAAGTATTAATAACGTGTCTGTGTATTGAAGATCATTAACAGGAGGAAGTCTTTGGCTGAGATGAGGACAGAGTACGACCAGGACTGGCCCAACACTGACCCTCATCATCCTCATCATCATCATCAGTCAACCTGTGATGAAGCCTCCTGCTCACTCACACACCAACCAGGCCTCTGGGTAACAGAACACACACACACACACACACACACACACACACACACACACACACACACACACACACACACACACACACACACACACACACACACACACACACACACACACACACACACACACACACCTGGAGGGTCATGGAGGGACACACAAATTCTTGTACTAGTGAGCCATAATGTATTCCTCAGCCCCCTCACAATAAGTATCACAACTAAATGCCCGACCCTAATCCTAATCTAACAAACCCCAAACTAAGTCTTAACCCTCAAAGAGCCTTTCGAAAAAGTGAGGAGTGGCCAAAATGTGCCAATGGTGTGTGGGGTGTGGTGATAAATGCTGACCTCTGCTGGTAAAACTGTTAAACACACAGTGGATTTTTATTATCATCTTTTAACACCCTTTTAAATTTGTCCTCTCTCTCCTCAGAGGTCACACTCTGCCTTCTCCCTGTTGTCCACCGACGCTCCAGGTCTGATACAAGAATCTCTGCAAACGTTGAAGAAAGAAGGCATCGGCTCGACCATCTCTGCCTGGAAGAGTGTGGACCGCCTCGACAACGCTGGTACGCTCATTGCTGTGACCTCTGTAACCTCAGCTGTGACCTCTGTCCGAGAGCTGAGAACAAGCCCAGAATTATCAAACCCACAGGAACCTTATTTCAAATTCGAGCTGAATTTTACATTTTTATGTTTTCTGATGTTGAAAATTGCTTCCCAATAATAGTTGTTCCAGATTTTTGTGCTAGAATATAGTATTAATGTTGTATAGATTCAATAAAGATTTTCCCGAAAGGGGATAACAATTAAAAAGAAAAGAGGTGTGATGTGGACACGGGTTCAAGTCTGTCAGCTAATAACTACCCCCTCTCTGTTTTGTTGCTGTACGTTTTTGGTTTGTTTGTGTATTTGACATATGTCCTCTTCCTCTGCTCGTCTGCATGATATCTGTGCTTGCACGCAAAGGTGTGTCCTCAGTCCTGAAGAGCCCAGACGGGAACTGGATCGCCCTGCAGAGCACCCAGCTGTCTCGCCCCACCCTGCTGACCCAAAGGAAGAGCCTGGTCTACAGTGCCTTGGAGAGGGAGTCCGGGCTGGTGTCCGCCTACGAAGGCATGGACTCTGACGACGAGACCAAGCCTGAGCCCGACAGCTCCTGGGGCGCTACCCTCCAGCAGATCCACAGGAAGATGACGGACTGTAACCTGAACCTGCAGGACGCTCAGGACAGTGTTGCGTCCCCGCTGATGAGCCGCAGAGGCAGCAGAGATGGTCTGTTTTCAGACTCTGAGGGGAACTGGAAACCTCATAAACCTCTGGTCGCTCTTTTTAAGAGGAAGGTCCCTGCGGAGATCAGGCGACCTTCAGCATTACAAAGGACGAGTATCATTGATGTGAACTTCAACGTAGAAGGAGCCACGGAGGAGGAGGAGGAGGAGGAGGAGAGGAGCGGTGTGGCTGCTAAGCCAGAGGGGGGGAAAGTCAGGAGATCGCGGAGGAAAAGGAAGAGTAAAAAAGTAGCTGCTTCTTCTTCTGTGTCGGTAAGAAATAAATCACATTAATTTACAAACTGATGAGATGTGAGATTGGAGACATTTAATTATTTTAAGAGGCAAATACTAACTAAGATCATTTAATATAAAATAGTGATATATGGTCAAGCAGCATTGTGAACTCGAGCTGCAAAATAACCACGACAGCTCTGTAAAACAGTTTCACATGAAGGCAGGAGTAATAACAGTACTGCTGAATGAGATTTAATAGTTGACGATTGGTTTACTAATAAACATGTTAAATGTGCTTAATTCACCACAGAAATACATTTAACTCTGTCTTCTTGTATCCTCAGGATTTAAACAAGAAAGACAATGAGTCCCAACCTAATTCTGATGCCCTGACGTCCGACACTTTGACCTGTGAAGCCACGACCCCTGAACCCTTTGACCTCGAGAGCGACACCACTGGACATGCAGCGAATCAGACGGACGAGGAGCTTGAATTAGAATTACAAAAGCATGCAGGCCGAGTTTCGGCAGCCTCCGATCAAGAGAAGGTGCTCGAGGAAGACAGAGTCTCTGGAGATGATGGACTGAGAGAGGAAAGGAGACAAGGAAGTGAGGATGGAGATGACGAAGAGGAGAGGTTGTGGAAGATGAAAGTCGACTTGGATGAAGGAAGAATGGAGAATGAGAGGGCGGAGGATGAGAAAGATTATGAAGTAGATGATGAAGAGATGAAGCACAGATTGTACAGACTCGTGGCACAGTCCAAACTCACTTACTTTTCCTCTACCGATGAGGAGTTGGACAGAGTTGGCCCAAGTGAGGGAGAATGGGATGAAGACAATAACGAGGAAGAGGAGGAGAAGACAGAGAGACTCACTTACAAACTCTGTCGACTGGAAAAAGAAGTGAGAGCGACGCAGTTCTCCTCCACAGAAGACGAGCTGGACAGAGTTGGCATCGACGAGAGGAAGACAGAGGAGGAGAGTGGGAGCCACGAGGAGCTGGCTGTGAAAGTGTGCAGATTAGCAAAACAAGTCCAGGCCGTCCAGTTTTCCTCCACAGAGGACGAGCTGGACCGAGCGGGCCGAGGCGGAGACGGGGAGCAAGGGATAGACGAGGAGACGTTGTGGACGTTACAGGCAGAAAAGGCAGTTCAGGCCGCTCAGCTTCGAGATCTGGCCAGTCTAGTCAGCGCCTCGCAGTTTTCATCCACCGAGGACGAGCTGGATAGAGTTGAACAGGACGAGGGGGAGAGAGAGCAGGAGGTAAATGAAGGAGAGATGGAGAGCAGCTTCGAGACGGAGGAGGTTTGGGGAGGAGCAGAGGACAGGAGAGAATCATTCGAAGATCTGGATGTGAACATGTTTGATTTGAGGGATGAAAGTGAGGAAACGAAGAGTGAGGATGAGAAAGCAACAGATGAGGATGTTTTGGACGATGAGAGACAGAGAGAAAATGCTGAAACAAGCGAGATCGAGATAAGAGAGAGGGTTGAGGATAAAACAACAGCCGTAGAGACGCATGTACGTGAAGATGCAGCTGAAACTGCAAAAGAGACACGAGAAAGAGACGAGAGGAAATCAGTGGTTGAAGCTGAGAAAACAGAAGAGATCATCGACTCAAATGAGACACGAGTGGAACAAGACAATCAGCCAGAGGCAAAGACGCCAGACAACAGCAAAGACTGGAAGTTTAAAGAAAGCGAAGAGGGTCAGGAGAGCTGGGAAGCGTCAGCGGACAGTGAGGAGGAAGACGCAGAATTTGACAGAATCATCAGCAGCATGTTGATGATGACTTTAGAGGACATGCAGGCGGAAACAGCTGCAGAAAACGAGAGAGTAAATATAGAGCCGCCGGCCACAGAGGGAGACAGAAGCATTAAAATAAAAGAGGAGAGCGGTGTCACAGAAAAGGTCGTTGAGGCACAAGGTAGATACGATTCAGAGGAGACAGGAAGTGTGGAGAAAGTAGAAAATGCAACTGAGAAAAACGAGCAGGAAGAAAAAGATGCAGATCCACGAGAAAGAATAAGTTTGGATCTCGAGACAAACGAGGCCCAACAGACATGTAGGAAAAAAGAAGAGGATGATAAGGAACAAGAGGAAGGAGGTGGAAAAATAGCGATGGAGCAGAAAATGATGGAGGAAGCTGCTGCAGAGTGTGAAAGTAAAGAAAAGGATGAGAAACTGGAGGAAACACAAGAAAAGAGGGAGGAAGACAGCTCTTCTCTTCAGGAGGGTTTTCTGTCCCCAGAGGAGATTCAACATGTAAGCACCGCTGCTCAGTTTCCAATAACACCTCATCTCTGTTGGAGCAACTGACAACACTCAAATATTCTCTGCACTGCTACTGACAACCTCACTAACCCCTCGGCTAACTACCGCCTCCATGTCTGTGCTGTTTCTTCTTCTCTGTCTTTTCTCTGTGCCGTGCAGGGTAGTGACGCCGAGCTTTACAAAACTATACAGTTAATATCAACTCTTCTGCAGCAGGTGAGAACAAACTTGTTTTGCTGTAGGAAGCTGGAGAAATGAATGTGAAGCTCAACTTCTTTTTCACTTTTTCTCCTCACAATTTCCTTTCATGGTATCTTTTTACCAAAGTTTATTTTCTATATGCTGTTGATGCTCTTCTATTAAGCTGTTAAATAACATCCAGTTATCCACTGTGGATATAAAGAGAATCCTCGCCCATATAACTTAAAATATACATTTCAATATTTTTGTTTCGACTCCATTTAAAGCAGTGATGTGCTTTAGAGTTTTTCCTTTTTATTGGAACAGTGCTGAGCTGGTTCTAACACACAGTCTGTTTGCTCGGTTTCAGAAACTGTAAAAGTGACCTGCAGTAATTGATATTGAATGTATTGCACATCCAAATTGGCCAAATTCAACGCTGACTGCCAGGGAGAGATATCTGGAGTTATTAGATTCTTTCATTATGATCACAATGCTGCAGGATTTTTATATTGACGAGTCCACATCCTGTTCACACTGTGACAAAGTAGTAGATGTGCAATTCTTTGGTCAAGTTTCCTCAGGCATCAAAAAGCAGTTCAGAAGAAGTGAACATTTAATTATACTTTTTTATCACACTGCAAATCATCAGGTTTTACAAAGAGTCCGTTTTAAGAAAATGTGTGTTTGTGTGTGTGCGTGTGTGTGTGTGTGTGTGTGTGTTGCAGAGGTATTCAGCGGTGTCCCTGTGCAGCATCACCACTCAGGTGCTGAAGGTGCTGAACGCCACAGAGGAGCTGCTTCACGGATTCGAGGGAGGAGACGAAGCCCGACTCTCCTCCACCTCCCTGCCCCCAAACACCGACGCCAAGAAGCTGGACCAACAGTTCTCCCGACTGGAGGAAAACGTAAGTTTGACTCTCTTATCATTCAGCGTTTGTTTAGGAGCTCTTGGGCTGAAAGCGTCAGCAGTGCAACAACACGGCGTAAAAGCAGGTTCATGTTACGTCATCTGGGTTTGTCTTGTTTGCATATAAAATACCTGGTTGTGAAGTAAAGCCTGTGTTGTTGTGGTTCGTGCTGCAGGTGTATGTGGCGGCTGGTTCAGTGTTCGGTCTGGAGGCGGAGCTGAGTGACCTGGAGGAGTGTGCCAGGGGAATCTGCAGCTCCACCTCCGACATGGAGCTGTCCTTCCTGGAGGAGCAGGTGGCGTCAGCTGCTGCCAAGGTCCAACAGTCTGAACTACAGGTGGGTGGAAACTGCACCAATGGTCAGAGACGTAAGTGGAATATTTAGAGATCCGAAATTCTTTCAACTGCTCATCTTGAATACCTCGGGGAGTATAACCCGTTGGTTTGTGAGTTGTTATTTTGAAGCCTCAAGTTCGGCATCATGACCGGCGCCATCTTTGTTTTTTGAAACCAGAAGTAACAACACTTGGGGATTCGGGGGGTGGAGTCTGACTGAGAGCTCGAGGGCACTACAGGCCCACCTACACCTGTTACATGCACCCATTGGATGGTGCTAGCTGTCAATCACACAGTATCCACCTCCCCAACTATTTGACTTTAAATTGGACCTTAATTTACAAGATGAACATCATGTTGTATTGAAGAAGACTTGAAACTACAGATTGAGAACATGAACTCCTATAAATGTTCACTGATGTTATAAATCAAGTGAAAAGTAGATTCACTTTTTTCGTGGACTTCTACAGAAACAAACATCTTTTTGCAACCAGTGGAGTCGCCCTCTTCTGGTCATTAGAGAGAATGCAGGTTTCAGGCACTTCAGCACTCTGGAGCCTACGTCCATTTTTAAACACAGTCTACGATTATAACAGGCGGTCGATCAGTTTAAAAGTGCTGTAACGACTACAACATCAGTCTGATGAGGATGCGTGTTGTTCACTCCAAGCTGTGCTGCCCCCTCTTGGTATAAACATGTACTGCATAAGCTATTTGTGTCCGTGCTGCTGCAGATCGGCGACATCTCGACGAGAATCGCCGCGTTGAAGAGTGCCGGCCTCAACGTGGACACACAGTCACGCTTCACTAAGGCCAGATCCATTCCAGTTATGGTAAAATACCTGTTAATATTGATCATTTATCATAAGAGTGAACAGTGTAACTGTCCGAACTTTATGTCAAACACATTCTACATGAATCCTCACAGCCGGTCACCCTCGACTCAACCAGACAACTGAGGAGGCGATTACCTGCTCCACCAGTGAAAGGTTCGAGTGTCTTTTCATTTTGAACATTTTGAAAAAAGTGTTTTTATTTATTTATTCAAATATTCACTTTTGAATTTCACTCTTTATTCCCTCAGAGGACAAAGAAACCTAAATCATGGACCCAGGACCATTGCAGTACCTCCAACACAGCAGTGCCTTGACCTTTGACCCTGCAGCCTACAAGCCAGTCTTAAATGATCCAGTTGGGTTTTATTTTTGCCTTAATTTTATCTTAAACATACCTCAATCAATATGGGACACTAGTGCTCTACGTAGATCATGTGTCGATGTGCAGGAAATCATTGATTCTGGTGTCGTCTTCAGAAATGTACAGTAGATGAAATTACTTTATTTTCGGATTTGAGACAAAACAGTTTTGAAATTGTATCCATATTGATCCAACTGTAAGAGACAGTACAGCTGAACCCAGGACAAGAAAATCACAAACATTTGAGTTTTGACTTTTTAGATAAAAAAAATAAGTAGATAAGTCCTGTGAAATGATTCTGTAACACAGTCAGTGTAAAAATAATATTTTTTATAGAGGTCATTTCAATGCCATGAGTTGGACATTTAACTTTCTGATAATTAAAGTTTTACAAATGATGTGTAGTGACAGAAAAGACACAGTATCAGCAGTTTTACTGTATATCATGAATATACAGTTCAACAATTACAACATGTTAGAAAAATGTTGAAGGACTGTCTAACAGTGATATTATGGATGATATAAACCTGTATTTTCCATCTTGTAGTGAAAGTATTTGTACAGAAAAACAATCAGTAACTGTTGTTTTCCGCCTTTATTTTTAAGAACAGAAAATAAAAAAAAAATCTGAAAAGTGGCTCCCCGGGGGCAGGGGGGTGTAAAGGTGAGGACTTGACACCCGAATACGACATTCCTGCGTGTGAAGTAGGTGTGGGAACCAGAAAGGAACTCAAAACAAACATAGCAGTAAACATGAGTGCGTGACCTGAGTAAAGTAAAAACAAGGTTTTATCCAGTTTCCTTCATGAAATAAAAACTTTCTGTGGCTCAACAAGTAAACACGAAAGCCAAAGTGTTGTATAAACACATCTGAAGTTAACTTTTCCTCTCTGGGCTCAAATTCTGTCCTTAACGTGAACTTGAGCAGCAGCTAAATTGAGAAATATTTCAGCATTGGAGCACATAACGCTAACTCACATAGAGAACCAGCTCTGTCCCCAAAGCCTTGTGGGATGTGTAGTGTTGGTCAGGAGCTCTCTGAGACCAGGAAGCGCTCCCTCTGATCAGGGACTATGAATCCTTCCTTCTGTTCGCTCTCTCTTCTGTCCGACATCACAAACGACTGTTTGGGGTCGATGACCACCGAGCCCTCTTTGTCCTGACCGGGCGCCTCCACCTCAGCGTAGGACGGGTGACCAGACCCTCGTCTGAACTTCATGATGGGCCAGCGGGTCGGCCGCCGCTGTGTGAGGGAGAGGAAAACAGATAATACAAGAATCTGGTCTCAAATCAATAGAAATTATTGATTTTAGTTGTATTTTGGAACGTTGTTACAAGTCATTACTGCTCCTTCACAGATGTCACTTTGTTAGGTACACTTGAACAAGCCAATACCACTGTTATAATAAAGAGATAAACACCATAAAGAGGTAACTGAATGTAATATTAAGAAAATCAATGGGATGAAGATCTTGGAGCTGAAATGTATCTTCTTTAAATGATGTAGATGTTAAAGGGAAGATCTGAAACAGCCACGGTGATACGTGATAGTGATGGATTTTATTTGAACAAATTTTCAAGTCTGCTTGTGACCTTAAATGCAGACGGACTAATAAACGCAGAGCAGGAAGGTTAAAGATGATAATTAAACATTTGAGGACGTCACTTGCTCGACATGGCACAGAAGTAAAAACAGCAGCTGTGTGTCACCTCCATGAAGAAGAGGCTGGCACTGGAAGTGGGGTGACTGTACACGTACAGCGACAGGAGGACGGCTGCTGCCATGACGACCATCATCAGGACGATGCCCGCCAGGAGGCCCATCTGCAGCCGCTCGTCTCCCTCTCCCGTGTCCTCCTCCTCGTCTGCTGCTGCACAGAGGTGAGGGGGGAAACTCACTGAGTCACATTCACATGGAATCTGACGGAAATATTTTACACTTAGGAAAACACATGTAAATACAAAAATACTGCAAGTTGCACATAAGTAACGAGTTAAAAATCAATGTTGAGTTTATCCATAACTTGGTGTGACGCAAAAATGTTGGTTTGTACGCAGATAACTGCAAAACACTGTAAATCATGCAATCATCATTTCTAAATATGGTTGTTTTTAAAATATTTGAAAAGCAGTGGATTCAGTCCCATGTTTTCATAATGACGTCATTCATACAATGTGATAAAGACCGATTGTTTAAATACGCTGCAGATCATGTCTCTCTCATTCTACACAATCATACTTTTATTTATTTATTTGTACAAGCTTTAGGTCTGTAGTTCTATAAGATGCAGATAAACCTTACCTATATTTTAAAATCGATATAAGCTTTAGATTTCTTCTCTGTTTGCAGTAAAATGTTGAAAAATCTGTTTTTCCCAAGTAATCTTCCCACCAAGTTTTGTGAAAGTGCATTAAATTAAATAACTTACGTGCTTCACTGATGTGTAACGAGATCTTTGTGTCATCTGTAGAAACAGAAACACATCATGACATTTAGTACAATAACTTGTTTGTAGGGAATCTTAGAATCTCACTAGAGAAATAAAATCTCACTATGACACTAGAATGTCATTTAAGTTTTGTGAGTCAAGCTGACGACACAAGGAACGCCAGAGATTTAGTCATTTGAAGTATATTTTAATTATATTATTTTTTACATTATATCTGCCATCAATACATTTTTAAAGAACTTTGTTATAAATTGTAATAAATAAATTAAATTATACATTTACTTTTCTTTTCCTTCTTCCAAAGTGAAATAAGGGGGTGTACTTTAGTTGGAGTTGGACATTGACGTCTTCGAATACAAACATTAGTCACTACAGCCAAATAAAACAGCCCCCCCCCCCCCCCCGTATACTGTGACCCAACCAGAGCACAGAGTGATGCACACATACTGAGTCATCCTCCCGTAGCTGAGGATACTATGCAGTATTTAACATGGCGCTGTATACGCTCGGCTATGATCTAGCAGAGGCCTGGGAAATAGCTGACCACTTGACCCTCACACTGTCGGAGCTTACAGAACACAGTGGGCATGGACGCTGTGCGACAACAACAAACATTCATCCATGATGACGCCCGTCCCCTGAGCTGGGATCCAATCTTAAATCAGATAAACAACATTTTCAGAAGTAGTGTTGCTTTATCTCCACACTGTGTCTCAGAAAATGATCAAGTTTACCGTCTGCAGGTTTGCTGGTGGGAGGCTGTGGTGTGGACATTATTCTTCTGCTGGTGGTGCTACGGCGCGTTGAGGGGCTGGTGAGGGAGGACGTCCTGCTGAGGGGGTCGGGGGTCACGGCGGACGTCCTCTGCTCCTCTGCAATAGCTGTAACCGGGGTGGTCGTGTGCGTCAGGTGGGGAGATGTGGCGTTTGTGACGTCTGCTATCCGGAGACACCGGGGATCTCGCCTCTGGAAAGAGAAGCATCAGTGACGTCATTTGTGCAGAACCAAAGAGAAATGGGATAAAGTCATAATCGTAATAAAGTGTTTTTTAATGTAAACACAAGGAGAACCTCCTCTGGGCAGCCGAGGTCGACCCAGTCCTGCCGGTTCCGATCGAACCCACTGGAGCATCTGAGGAAGCAAGGATATATTATTCATTGATCCAAATATAGTATTATAATATTAATATTTTTGAGTTTGAATTAAGCCTCAAAGGATTTTTCACAAATTATTAAGAAGAAGGCTTCTGATATCATCATATCATCTTAATAATCCTAATAATCATGATCAAACAATAATCATTTATACTGTAAATACTATAATGCTCCAATACAAGAAGGCAGCATGTAGTAAAAAAAAAAAATATTACAAATGCACAAACCTTTACTGAATAATGTATTACTAATGTTAATGCAGTCGATTCTATAAATTCTGAGAACGCTTCAATCATCTTATTCAGTATTTTTTTTTAATTTAAGTTTTACTGTGGTAAATTAATTTTTGGGGGGTATTTTTTGTTTTTAATGTAAATATTTCTATGTAGTTTTTGACGACATGTACAATGGCCAAATATTCTTCATGCCTTGAGCCATGATTTACTCATCTTTATATTTCAACGGTTGCAGATTTGTGCTTTATGAAATGACATTTTGAGGAATGCGCAGCCTCCTCACTGGTATGTGCTCTGTGTGCTTTTCCAGTTTACCTTTGTAGCCGACTGCACCAACTGCAGTTGAAGCCAATCTGAGAAGTGACACATGGAGCACAGCTGGAGAACTGGAGACACGCTGGCAATAAGGAAAACAGTGAAGAGGAAGAAACACCATTTTAATGCCTGAAAATAAAACCTGAATGTATTTTTCACTGAAAGTTTTGCAGTGTAGAGCTAAACTGCCTTTTCAGTTTCTGTTTCCAGTTTTATAAAATTGACTCTTGATTCTAGAAATTAAAATCAAAAAACTTTAAAATAAACCTAATAATGAATGAGATAAGTTATTTCTTCTCTAGAAACTTACTCGGGAGCGGCACCATCTCCACTGATGTAGAGTTGCAGATTTTGGACTTGAGGATATCGACCTTGTGATACTCGTAGATGGTTCTCCGCCGAACATCTGGAACGTGTCAGAAAGGACATTATGTCGTTAATTCCTGGTGATATCTGACATTTTGTTTGATAAGTTGAAATAAAGGATTTTAGGAACAAATGGGCCACTCACTGGGAATCTGCTCTATTTCATGAAGCACCACAAAAGCATCTGATAATCCCACTTTCACAGGATGATTCTCGGTGCTGATGTCGCTGATGTCAACAGGAATCTATGAAAGAAAAATAACGAACGTATAAAAACTAAATCTGCATTAAAGGAAGACCACGAAGAAGAAGATAAGGAAAGTCACCTCTTTGTATACGAAGACAATCCGCCCGTCGCTGTGCAGAGCGGCCTGGAAGGTGAACGTCCCCAGACCCAAGTCACGGAGGGGAATCCGGTTCCACTGAACCACCAGTGCAGTTCCTGAAGAGTCGACATGAACCCACATGCACAACACAGTCAAACCTCTGCAGCAGATCCACAACAGAAAAACTGCAATTAACAGTAAAATTAAGATGGTTCTGTCGTTCTCACCGTTATCAAAGTAAAAGACGGATGAGTTTTTGGAAAGACTCGGGTCAAAGTTGGCCATCAGGGGAGCGATGTACTGAGTCGCTGTGAGCATCCGGTGGATTAGATCTCCTGTGTAAATGAAACCTGGAGGAGACGGACATGCAGAGGTTGCATCAAATGTTCATCTGTATTCATTTCAACGTGGTTCACTTGTGAGGAGGATGGTTTGTGGCTCAGAGAACGGGACAATTGGGCCTCGGTGAAGGTTTGTGCTCTTTTGACTGTCGTTCTACTTTTTCTGTGTTTATTTGTGCAGGTTAATTTCTGCCGCAGTTTTTAAACACATCCTCAACTTCAGGATTTTCTTCATGCTGGAGATGGAGAGGTTGTATATGAGCTGATCATTAAAAAGAAAATCACAGAAAACATGAAATCAAAGCTGTGATGCACATTATAATCTCTTTAAATTGTGTCATTCTGCTGTAAAATATATTTAAATTGATTTACACACTTGAATCTTGATTTTGTGATGTAACTGCACGGTGCAACTTTACTTTGAAAGGAAGACAATAAAAAAATCTAAATTCATATAATTTATCTGTACTACAATATACTCAAATTAAGACAACATCTCAGAGTTCGTCTTGTAACAGTGAGGAAAGACATCATGCGACTCACCTCCAGTTGTCACGGTGATTTCTTTGAGTATATGTCCGTAGAAAGGGAAGTCGAAGGAAAGATTCACCCTCTGGCAGCAAACAAAGTGAAGGCATCACAAGAAACACTGGACATACATCAGCCATGGAAGATGCAAAATAAAACTTTACTGCAGCTAAATGAGAATTCACTTTTGTTCTTATGTGATGCATTAAAGTTCCTCCATCCTGATTTGAACGACTGAGGGTCAACTCTGATCCAAGCAAGTCCAAGTTTTCCTCTAAATGTTTCTACAGCTCCTCTTTCATTTTGATAAAACACGGATTTCTCCAGTTTATCCATGCAGAGGGTTTTTCTTTTTTACCTCTGTCTGTCTGTGGGTGTTGGACAGGAAACCATGGACCTTCCACTCGTCCTCCTCCATCTCATCGATGTTCACCCACAGCTCTTTACCTGCCGCGTCTCCAGGGCCGTAGATTTTCGACGTGTAGTAGGCGTGATCAGTGTCCTGTTGAGGAACATGGGTATTCAAATCCTTGCATCCCATCTGTCTTTCTTATTTACCTTGTGTGCGAAGCCTGGATCACAGTAGATTCCAAATTTCCATCTGTTCGTCCATATGTTTCCAACAATCTCATTACCTTTCAAAACTATGCTTTCAGCTGTTGGTGTTCGTAGCAGCACATTAATGAGAATTATTTTTGCTGAGTTAAAAAGAATATTTCACTATATAATTGTACAATTCAGGAACAATTTTGGGGTGAATATAATGATTAAAATCCCCTTTTCCTTCTCTTTAAAAAGACATAATACACAGATGCTCCATCAAAACTCCCAGCATGCATTGATTCTCCCTCTGTTACAGTTAAACTCTCTTTTTCAAACAACTGTTCCCCAAATGATGTCCTGAACTACCATCGTGTTTTTGTTTTTCACCATTTGATTTCTACGTTTCTTGGGTGGAGAGTTATGTACCACGATCTGTGTAGAGTTCTCGTGTCTCTCCTCCATCATCAGGTCGAGATCTGACTCTTCTGGTTGGTGCTGGTCTCTGTAGTGGCCCCTCTTGTCTGCAGCCCAGCCAGGGGCCCCTGACCTGGGCCTGGACGCCCACTTCCTCTCCCTGTGACTCCCGATGTTCACATGCAGCCGTCCCTCTGGAGCAGGCAGCCCCTGCGTGTCACTGCGGTAGACCCCTTACAGACGAGGGAGAGGGAGATCAATTAGCACTGTGATCATATCATTGTTTTAATGCGTCTTTTTTAACTATCAAAAATAAATTATCAATAAAATTCAAATACCGGATATATTAATACATTATTGAGGTATTTTATAGATCTCAACATTCTCTGTGTCACAAATTACTTTCTACACGACTAAACCTGCACCATTAAAACCACAAGACAATTCATACAATTCTCATGACTGCAGCTTTTCCAATTACAGAAAACAGCAAACCTTACAACAAAAATATCATTTAAGTGATTTGTGAGGCAACTACACTGGAACTCAGTACAGCGCATAACTGTCCCCTCATGAAACCACATTTACATTGACTAGATCCAGATTTTTATTTGAATCTGCACCGAATTGCACAAACTCATTTCGGTCCCCTAAACATGTCAGATTTTTTTTCCCGTCAAGATCCATGAATTATTCCCTGAGAAATAAATACAAATGTTGTGAAACGTCCTGTTTCACAATGGTAAAGAAAGTGAAAAAATAATAATAATTGCTGGATCCACCCTCTGATCCAGATCTACACAAAGATGAATTGCTTCTTTCCAGACACATAAAACATCCTTCCAACCTTTTTTCATGCTAATCCGTCCAGTAGTTTCATGTGTAATCTTACAATCAAACCAACAAACAAACTGACAGAGGTAATAACACAATCTCCTTGACAGAGGTAAAAGAAAACCGCAAATCATGTGACCAAAATATATATAAATCTTTTCTGAAGCAGCATTTTGTTATTCAGGCTACTTAAATATGTAATATAATATATCCATTAAATATAACTGCAAACACTTTCTGCTGTGCAATGCTTGAAAAACCTGGCACATATATATTCTTATTCTGTGATATCAACACTATTTTAATCTTAACTCTACTTAGGGGCAAATAACAGGTCAACCTGTGTGAGGGAATATCAGCTGTGCAGACAGAATGTGTCCTCAATCACATGCAGCAGGACATAAACAACTCCAGAGCGGGGGCCATGTGGAAAACGTGCGGGCGTCCCGTCGTCCTGCCCCCGCCAGTGACAACAGAGCATCCTGACCTCCCTCTTCACAGCGGAGGGTGAAAGCATGCTTCACATTCTTCACACCAGCAGCTCCAGGACCAGGCATGTGAGGCCGGGCAGGGCAGCAGTCAGGGGCTGTTGTGTCTGTGTTTACTGTCGCAGCGCACACGGCCCTGTGGCTCCAGGGGCCTCACAACAAGCCTCGCTACATAAGGTCTTATTCGTGCAGAGGTGGAGAAGACAGAGCAGATGATGCTAATCAATCAATCAGAAAGAATTTTAAAAAAGCATGAATCATTAATAGAAAGAAAAATTATAGTCATGAAAAAGAATAACAGGAAGGAAAGATGGGGGGAAATAATAAAGAAAGAAATAGTAAAGAAAAAAATGAACAGAAAAATAGAAACAAAGAAAGTCAAAAAGAAGTAAAGAATGAAAAAGATCTGGTGAAGGAGTCAAGTTTTCTCTCCGGAGAAAGATGATGCCGATCAATCAATCGAACTGTATTTGTATAGCCTGTATTCACAAATCTAAATGGTCAACATCCTCTGCCCTTAACCCTGAACTGGAGCGAAGAAAAACTACCAAACTAAAAAAGCTTTTAGCAGGTAAAGGAACTTCAAAGTGAGGGATCCCTGTCCCAGGACAAACCCTGTCCTGGGACAATCCCTGTCCCGGGACAAACAGAAGAGCATTAGAGGCCTAAACAGCAGCTTTTACGATTTATTTCCTTGGTGTCATAAGTTAAAGTGATTATTTAGTTATTTCACAGTTATTTCCCACTGTGTCACTCGGCCTAGTATAAAGTGACAACGGTGAAATGAACATTAACATATTCAGGATATTTCTGTGATTCCTTAAAGCCATTATACTTGTATAACATCATAATGTATAATATAATAATATACAGTAATTATATCCACATAATCCACATTACTTGTATAACAAGTGAAAACAAGATGGTCAAATATGGAGCTATGAAATGTCATGAGAATTACTAGAAACACTTTACTGAAAATAAAATGATTATTTATTATTGATCATTTTTGTTGCTTTAGTAGGTTGTAGTTGGTGCATTGATTAAGATCAACACGTTTCATTTGAATTATTTAAAGTGATAAATAAAAAACGTGGCTTTAATTCTATTTTTCTTACACAACACTTGGATATATTTTCCAGCGTTAGTCAAACAAACCATTCACACATTCTCAGATAGAGATTAAATAACTTACCAGTGGCAGATTTGATTTTATGGAAGCTGAACTGAAACTGGAAGACGAGGATGAGTCCTGTGATGAGATGAAGAGTCTTCTTCACGCTCATCATCATCCTCCCTCTCACTTATAAAGAAGTTAAACAAAAGCACAACAGCGTTTGTGTCCTGACGTGAAATTTCTCCTCACGTTAACGTCCATGTTAAGGTTTTCAAATGTCCGCAGCTCATCTGTGCGACTCTTCACTTTCTGCAGAAAGAGACGAGTCTGCAGCCACAGGGAGGAGGCGTTCACTGGGCGTGGGAACTCTCAGCATCAGATTACTGCACATCACAACAGCAATCTTTCTTTCCATATTTTTCCTTTCTTTTTCCATCCTTTCTTTCTATTTTCATTATTTCTTTCGTATTCTGTCACGTTTTATTTTTATGGCCATCTTTCTTTCTTTAAGAAAGAAAAAACGAAAGAATCAATTATAGTCAGGAATAGAAAGAATGAAAGAGGAAGGGAAAGATGGAGAAAATACAAAAAGAAAGAAATAGTAAAGAAAAAACTGAACAGAGAAGAGAAAGAATGAATCAATAATAGAAAGAAAGAAATTAGAGTCAGGAAACAGAATGAAAGAGGAAGGAAAGATGGGGGATATATAAGACAGAATAAAACTATAATAGAAGAGGGTTAAAGAAAGAAAGTTTGGTCCATGTTCCATCCACTAACATGGAGGTGGGATTTATGACCGACACCACAGGCAGCCACCAGGGAACGATGGAGACGCATTGATGTCTGCCTCCCCCTTGTTAGCAGATGGGACATTGGCAAAATTTAAGTCATAAGTTTCACATTTATTCAATTGTTAGCTCTTCTGGTTTTAAAATGTTCTTAATATTGTAGATATCACAACATTTTAAGTTTTCACTGTTTCCAGTCAGAATAAATGTCTTGTTCCATTCCATCGAGCTTTTATGCTTCAAAATCAATTCATCTACTCAAAGCAAAAATTCTTGCAGGTAAAAACAAATACGCTTTTTATTAAAAGGTGTGACATTAGCATTTTGACATTACAAATCATTACAATTTTTAAGACATTGTAATAAATACTTAGGAACAGATAAGATACCCGCTAAGAAGACTTGAATCTGCCAACATGTGTTAAGTGCCACTGGATCACTGATTCTGAAGCTCATTTAATTTGTTGCTCTCAAGTACATTTGTTCTACAGGAAATACAAGAATGAAGGCCAAATAAATCCTGTAAGTTTAAAAACATTGGACGTTTTACAGGAATAATTCAACATTGTGGGAGACATTTTCCTGTCAGAAGGCACAGGAGATGACTAATGATACTAATGTCTGTTTGGTAAATATGAAGCCAGACAGCAGGCAGGTTTGCTGAGCTGCACGCAGTCAAGGAGTCACGTGTCACAAAACTCCCCTGAACACCACTTTGGTTTTCGGATGCTTTAAGAAAGATATGTGTTCATGATTGAGCTTTAGAAATGATATTGAGAGGACGATTATCTGTTCACATAACTTCCTTTGGTTTATTAGCGAGTGGCAACTAATGTCCAGGTGCACCACCGCCACCTCTCATTACCTCACTGCAGGAACATAAAGAAGAATGTTTCCCATAATGGATTTCTCCTTTAATCTTAACATAACCATTAGCATGAACATGATCTTTTTGTCCATCAATTGTCTCAATTATCGAGGATATGAAAATTACTTTTAGACAATATTTATCCATTAATGTAAATGCGACTCACAGCACCTTTAATTAAGCAGTTATTTGTGTCAGAGATGTGGGTGGAATGCAAACAAAATAAAAAAAAATAAAAAACATCAATAAAACAAACTGACAACAAACCACCATCTTAAACATTTAAAATCCAAATCTCAGAAGCTCCACGTCAAAGATTAGACAAGAATTTGGTGGGATAACGGGAGGGTATCCACCGCTGCCATACGCGTAGTCCGGTGAGCAGGTCAACCTTGACAGTTCGCCAATACTCATCTGTGGAGGAGGCCAAGAAAAAAAGTTACAAAAAAGGAAACCGTGCAAGTTTTGAATCCAATAATTTGTATTTAAAAAACATAAAACTGCAGCAGAGGTGGAGATGCACCGACTAAAACATCAGCCCAGAAACACAGGGTTCTAAATATTCCATCATGCAACAACAGCATTCGCTCCTGCTTGTCCTACCAGTTGCCTGCGCCTAGGAAAGGATTTAAGAGGATGCTACTATTGATCCTTTGCTGAGGAAGTTATGTTTATCAGTTTAAGACACAGGAGCAAATGAATCCCTTAGTTGACCTCTGCTCCGTCTGTATGGAGACTGATTTAAAGCCTGTGGTGCACAGACCAGAGCTTTATGCATCATATTATTTTCTAATATCCATAACTATGAGAGGGCTTCCAGGTGGAGCAGGTATCTCGCTCAGAAGTCTTGCACAGGAAGTACATTGCTTCAACCATGTCTTAACTCAGACACAGTCATTTCAGGTCACCCAGTGCAATTGCATAGGCAGAGAAGTAATCCCACTGTAAAGTAAACTAATCTTGGTGTGCGGGAAATTCAACAATTCAGTGAAATGTAATTTTAAAGTTCATCTCATTACCCTAGCTACACCTTCATCCCAAGCACGAATGACCTCTCCCATTCCCAGTCTGAAAATAAAGGGCTTTGCCCGATCCCTGGAGGAGTCAAACTTCTTTCCATTTGTGAGCGTGCCTGTGAAACGACAAGAAAAAAAGTGTGGTGATTAGGAAATGAAAAAGAAAAACATTTAAATGATTAGATAGTTAACCACAGTTGAGGGACCAATGGTATAATAATGAGATTAAAAAAGGCATATTTATGAGATAATAAATATTTCTAAGATACATGTAATGGTAAGTATAATGAGAGAACTTATGATTGTGAAATTGAAGACACAAACACGACTGGACGGATCAGCAGAGGATGTTGTATGGAGGAACGGAAGGAAGAACTCATTTAGTTTGCAATGCGCATCAGGACCCAGGATTTGTATTCCCTTTTTTTAATCTGCGAGATAGGGCTCTTTTAAAATTTCGCCGATTTCAAAAGGAAATCATTTATGGATCTTGATTTAAAAATAAATAAATAAAAAGGGAAAGATCCCAGCTGGGCCCCAGGCTGCCAGGGACATGCACCCAGGTCTGATCAACCTGTGGTGGGCCCGTCTTAGAAGAAGGTGCCTTGTGATTCAAAAGGCAGAAACACCTGAGGACACTAAGGTACACAACTGAAGACATGTCGCTAACATCTGCTGGTAGTTGGCACAAAACCATCAAACCTACAAGTAACATTCACCATCTTGTCCCATATTGTTGGGGGGAAAAAAATAGGGGCCTAATATCTCAGTGTGTGAAGTTTGGTGCAGCTTGGTGATATTTCCTGTTGTAGCTGAGCGGCTTCACTTCAGATTTCAAGTTTCGATTACTAGTTATTGATCCGATGAGTCAGAGACTGAACATCTTCACCGCAAGAATGAATAATTGAGACACGAGAGGGCCGTTAGCATCGCCGTAGCTAGGACCGTTAGCATCGCCGAAGCTAGGACCGTTAGCATCGCAGAAGCTAGGACCATTAGCATCGCAGAAGCTAGGACCGTTAGCATCGCCGTAGCCGGGAGCAGTGAGTGGAATGTGGGCGAGCTGCTCCACTTTAACCGCAAAGGAAACGTGTCGTGTGACCCAGTGAGCTTCACGAGAGCCGGTTAGCGGAATTTTAAAAAACACCACCACCACCGTGCCCCCTTCGTTTCCGGCGTCCGTGCCAAGCCAAGCTAACGTTAGCTAACCCGAAGCTACACCCACCCACCCACACACACACACAGATCCCCTCGCCTCAGCCCACGGGAGAATTAAAAACCACATACATCATAAGTGTCAGATTCAACGTGAACATGTTGTTTATAGATATGAATGGAAAGTGAGGAACCTCGGATCGTCTCTTACCAACGTAGTGCACTTCCACCTGGTGTCCTTTCTGCGGGTAACTCCTCCCTACAGGAGCAGAGCGCGGGGTTGCAATGGTCAGATCCATAACGACAATAAAACATATGGATTAATTGAACAGTTGTGAACAACCCTCACCGTCGCCAGGTCGGATTATCTCGACGTTGACTCCCATTGTTCTTCTCAGTGATGTGGATGTGACCGAGCAGCTGGACTCGTTCGCCGCTTGTGAGCGCTCACTGCAGGACGGGGCGATCACGTGACCCGCGTGGTTCACTGTGTGTGTGTGTGTGTGACAGAGCGAGAGAGTTTGGAACGAGCCCCATTTCCGCCTTACTGTCGATTATTACAAGAAAAAAAAAATGGATCCTATTCACGTGAAATCAAAAATTATGATTTAAAAGTCATAATAAAAAAACAAAATAGAATCATTATGATATGGTAAAGGGATTAAAATTCGAGGTTTCCACCGTCTGTGATTTCTCTGCTGTGCCTCGTCCAGTTGTTTCCACTTCAGACCTTTTCCTGTTTGGATGTTATATTTTGACATCACATTAATATAACCAAGAAACACACACACACACACACGGTTTATTCAACTCCAACTGTACTAAACACTAAAGTACCTTTGCTCAAATAATGTTAAATTCAAATTTCTCCACTAAAACCCACAGTTAGTGGTTATATAACAGATTCAGATTGTACAACAAAACATATGAATTAGTTATTATAAAAAAAGGTTTTGCTTGTTTAACATGAAACTATCCACAGCTCAACCAGCTACAACCTTAAAACCTGTTCCTGTCGATTTCCATGCATTCATATGTGTGGGTGAGTTGTACTACACTGTTATATAACAGGCTCATGTAGGAGGAACAACGTCAGCAGTGCAGCCAGCCAATCACAATCCAAATAAGTTGTATAGTGTAGTTTTTTAAGGTCTGTTCAGCAGGTCCAGTAACATTCTTATGTTTTCCGCAGGTGGTAGAAGTATGTATGTTGCACAATGTTGGAAATTAAAGTGCACCCATCCTTAAATTACTTTGTAATTTCAGCTCTGTCACAACACGTTGGGCAGAACAGACGTGACACAATCTCTTTATAATGTTCAGTATCTTCGGGCAAACAACACAACGAGATTTTTTGAGCGTTCATGTTTCCACTTGCTCTACAGCAAAGATAACATGAGCAATTTAAGACAAGTTATCACAAGACGTTGCATTTCGAACAAATTATATATGTTTTTTCAAATTATTTCTCATTGAGTTGTTTATGATTGGCAGTATTTGCAAATATTGAAAACTACTCCAGTTGAACAGTCGTTTATTTTGCTCAGCACAATACCATGTGATGGTTTCATCTTGTACATAGTTTTAGTGGAATTAGAAGTTCACAGGAATAATTGACATACTTTATGGTGGATTTGTTCTATTATAATTATGAATCTGGTCTAAGTGTCAGATGAGCCCACACAGGTGTCGGTTAAGTTCGGCGACATATCGTACAGCCTGTTCTCAAAGGAAAGGTCCGATTCAGTTCCATGTTGTGTGCCCTGAAAAGAAAAAAACATCTTTTATCATCTGAGTTGCGTCAAGACAAGATGCTTTGCTCTCAGACACTGTGCACTTACACCTGTTTTGCAGTCAAAGAAGTCTAACACTGAGTTCTGGTTCCTGAGACACACAAACAGAAAAGTCAGCCAACAACACACATGAGTATTCCTCATTATTGATGTATTTACATTGTGCAGCGTCTCTTGTTCAGCCTGAAGAGGAAGACGGTGATGACAACTCCAGCCAACAGAGTCAGACCCACTGCGAGGCCTAAGGACAACATATCTGCAGACGAAGAAACATCACAAGAGGTCAGCATTTCACATCAGCACATTCCCTGCATGTATTTCTGTGAACAATGCAGTTACCTCTTGGAATAAGGCTTTAAATTCACTTCAATTTAAGAATTGTTTCAAGGATTGCCAATAATTTTCCAATTTCTAAAAAATCCAATAGAACCTAATTTATTCTACCAACAAGTGAATTGCTGATGGGTTAAAAGCACATTTGTCACAAATACTTTATGCAAGTACTTTTTGAGAGAAGGACATTTCTGGGTTTTTATTTTACCAAATTATAAGGTAAATGCATCTCGATATACACTCATTGCATCTGAGTTAATATGAAAGATGCTCAGTCGAAGTAGTTGAGGAGGAGTTCCAGTTACCATAGTGTTCATCAGGAGGGTCGATGGGGGGGTCTGTGTAACAGCTGCCAGGGAAGATGGTGATGTCATCGAGAGCGACGTCCCCACCTTTATTCTCCCCCCTCTGATACACAAACACGAACTGTGACATAAAATACAAAGTTAGTCAAAATCGGGACATATTCTGCATATTCCTCAGAGAATTCTGAAGAGAATAAGTAATTTTACTGGTTAATCTGTTCAGTTTTCCTGTGCTTCATGATCAGATGACACATTTTGCTCTTGACCAAACATCAGCTGTATTTTTAAAGTTTATTTTTACAAACTTATGACTGAATTATCTCTGATGAAAACCACCATAATCCAATAGTTACCCAGAATGCATCTTCATGTTTAATAGGCACTTGAGCCATCTGCCACTTATCTCCCTTGTTTCCCGACTCAATCCACTTCAGATTTCCTTCTTCACTGCCACCTGATTGCATTTTTCTACGGGACAGGACAACACTCATTTAATTTCGAAGTTAATAAGACATTAATGTTTCTCCACTTTCGACATGAACAGTTAGTTACCTGTCATTTATGAAAACTCTGAGAGTCCCAACATGGCTGCCATACATGTGGTACCAGAAGATGAGACAGTGCCCTCTAATGGACGGCTGGAACACATCACTGATCAGGAAGGACCTGTCTCCCCACTCTCCCACTAAGCTGTCCACATACAGATAATAACCTGTGGGAAACAGTTAGGAAAGACAGGATCAGCTCTTATATTCTTTTTGCAGACATTGCCAATATCACTTCGAACAATAATGTGCAGATGGTCTAACCTGCATTCGGATTACAGCCCAGTCAGACTTTGTGTTTTATAGTTACCTAGAATAAGATGTGTATACTATGTAAATTATCACCATGTGTTGAGTTGGTGGTGTGATCCAAACTGGGTCCGGTGTTCGGGTTTGGAGAGTCCCCCCTGCCACGGAGCCAGTTCCCCTGGTCAACGTCTCCACCCAGGTTGCTCCAGCTGCACATGTTGATCTCAAAGTCACAGAATCCATGAGGAGGACACTGAGCCTCCGTCAGATGTACGTCATCAAAAGCCATGTCTCCCTCCTGAGTGGAGCCTGACTTTACACCTTCCACCACAATCTGAAACACAGCGTGTGATGATGGAAACTGCTGGATAAACTATATATGAGACAAGTTTTAGACGTCATCTCAGTCTTATTAGATAACATTGTGGTTTCATTTTTCAGACTCCATCAGTTTATTGTATATCGTATGATTTGTCAACAATTAGATTTGAGATAAAAAAGTATTTGATTTTAACTTTCTCATCCAATTAAGTGGTAAATGTCTGTAAAGGCCCAAATGTCAGTGCAGAGAACCAATCCACTTTAAAATACTTTTTAGAGAAGAAGTATCTCAGTAATTCAGGTGACCTGACACATTTGGTGGAAGAGGTACTCAGATCTTTGACTTAAGTTAAATTACAAATACTTTGTTGAAACTAACAGGGCCCAAGTTAAACTTTAGTTAAAAAAAAAAGCTAAACTACTTACATGTAGGCAAAATGGTCCATTGCCAGAGTTATATTATTACTGTGGATTCAATTATATGTCTAAATATAATTTTGGTAGTTTTATTTATAGCACAACAATGCATAGTATATGAGCTTAATCTGTAAAGTCAATAGCAACTAGAGCTGCCAAGTAATTATAGTGAGGGGCAATATTTATTGGAAATAGTCAAGTAAGGTACTAAGGTAAATTTACTAAAATGCAGAACCTTAGTAAGTGTAGTTAGTGACCTCTCACCAGTGTCTATCTCTTTCCCACAGTGACTGTGTGTCACCAGCCTGTTGTGGGCGGGTCTTTGTGACTCACCCTGTAAGGCTGACCACGAGGCAGAAGTGAAGCCTGAGCGAACCTCCACAGCCGGCCCTGGTCTCCTGTCTGAGAGAAAATCAGAGCTTCCTTCCCGTCTTCACTCTGCTGGTAAACATTCAGCGTCCCCACGCCTTTTCCATACATGTGGAACCACAGCTGCACACAAGCTCCTTTTCCTGAACGGCCATAGGAAGGAAAACCTTATTAAATGTCATTTCATCAGAGATATTACACTGAATATCAACATCAGCTCAATATCGTCACTGTTCATCTTTTACCTCTGTAAAAATTTAGAATGCTTCGATGTCAAGTTATTAGTGTTTTCTTAAAGAGAAAAATAGAATTGCCAAGCAGATCTGTCCGGTCATTGTGGCGACTCTGACCTGCAGGGTACAGGGGTGAAGACATTGCAGCTTTCTGGTCGGTGCTGTCGGCAGCAGACGAGGGTAGGTAGTAGTAGTGGCCTGTGGGCGTGTTGGTGGTGTGGTCGGTGTCTGGTCCTGTGTTGGGGTTGGTAGTGGAGCCCGAGTCTCTGACCCAATCAAAGTCATCAGTGGTCTTCTGCTGCCAGTTACAGCTCCCCTCCTCAAAGTCACACAAATCTACAAGATAACAATAATAATAATAATATATAAATAATAATATTTTGGAATGCATTATAAAACTAGAAATACGGCTCTGCAATTGTATGCCTCTGTCAGCCAGTGCAGTTTCAATCTACATACATTTCTTTCAAGACACATATGAGGTCAACGTGACCTTTGACCTTTAAAATCTAATCAGTTCATCTTTGAGTCCAAGTGACAACTGGTCAACATTTTAAGAAATTCCCTGATGTTTTGTAAAGCTGCCGTAACCTCGACCTTTTTTACAACTCAAATCTAATCAGTTAATCTGCGAGTCTAACTGAACATTCAAGTAAATGTTTGTATTTTATTGACCATTTTTTTATTGAAAGACCCATTAACTTTAGTAATGGATCCACACATTTTTTTCCACTTTCTTTACATTTAAAGATGGTGTGTTTTTGACATTTTCAAGGATTTCTCAGGGAAAAATTCACAGATATCGATGAAAAAAACAAACCCTAATAAATCCACATATTAAAAAGTAGTGTTCTGCAGCTTTAGCCCAATTACCAGAGGCAGGACACGGTCCACTGATGAGGGAGATGTCATCAATGGCGATATCTCCCGCCTCTCCTCCAACTGTAGCCTCCAGAATAACTTGGTGGACTTTCTGCAGCATCACATGGGTCTGCACCAGCAGCCACTCATCCCCTTGATTTCTCGATTTCTGCCACACCTACAGGAAAGACGGAGGGTGATTCACTTACAATGAGGATGTGGGGAGGGTTTTGCAACACCGCACTATGCAAACTGTGCAACTTGCACCCCATATACCATGGATTTATGTTATTTTGCAATCAGAATTTCACAATTATGTGAAAAGTATGATAACGGAGAGAAAATGCTGTGGAAGCAAATATTTCTCAATCAGCTTCAGAGCAAAAATCCTCCCATATTTTTCACGCAGCGACTTTGATTTAAAAAATAACAACACAAAGTAAGAAAACTATTATTTTTATTTATGTTTTACCAGTTTTTTCTTCAAGGGATCAGCTGAGTGTAGAAACATCTTCAAAGATCCCACAGTAGCTCCAAACATGTGGTACCAAAATGTGAGACAGTATCCCCTTTCTCCAGCAGGTGGCAGCAGTGCAGACTTCATCTGAGCCATGTTCCCCTTCACACTTGGTGTTGAACTCTTAATATAAAGGTATTTCCCTGATAAGGAACACAGAAGACTTTAAATCATCCGTAGGTGTGAGTGTGAATGACAAAGTCAGTGAGGATCTTTTGATCCTGCTTGTAATACTGTATGTTTTCAGAAATAGCTTGTAAATATATTTTGTAATGGTTGTGACCTTTGCCAGTAGTGTGGTCTCCTGCAGGTCCCGTGTTGGGGGTTTCGGTGGGACCAGATGTGCTGAGCCAGTCAAGCTCACCCTCAGCCCCCTGCACCCAAAGACACAGGCCATCTTCAAAAGGGCAGCTGTATGCAGACAGAGCTGAGGAGGGAAAACACAATATTAAATAATAAGCCGTTAGTTGTCCATTTAAACATGGTAGAGATATGGATGTAGAATCACATAACACCCAATACCACGACTACATATTCTAAATAAACTCACATGTTGAAATCATATTTACCTGGTGGTTGGTAGGATTTTTCACAGTTTAAAAAAGAGATGTCATCCACAGCAAAAATACAACCTCCAGTGGCTGTGGCCTCCTGAGTGACTGTGTTCATACCACTGAACAAAACCTGAAAATAGACAGGTTCAACAAAGATGCAATGTGTGGGCATAATTGTAAAATACACAACTGACACTATTTTGGTTTACTAAATTGAAAGTTGCTTGTTGTTGGCCTCATATACCAGGTAATGACAGATGCATATGAGAAGTACTGCACATTTGGGTACCTTTGCATACATATTTAGAAGACTAGTACATACAAATAAATATGTGGTAATATAATTGCACATGATTGTTTTTTTGTACACCACATTCAGATCCATTACGTTTTTCAAAAATAATTTGCACAACTATTTATTAGATCGCATGCATTAAAAATATGAAGATGGGTGGTTTATTTGAGACAAAAACCCAATTAAATACTTTTAAGGTTTTGGGATTCTACGGATTCATGTAAAATCTCCCTAAATAAGATTTTCATCTGGGAAGAGACCTGGCGACAGGATTTGTTATTTCTTTCTCCACTCGTTTATTCGGGTTAATTAAACTGCATATTTCCGTGTCCCCTACATAAAGATTCAAAGACAACATGAGCATACACCTTATAAGGCTGCTGTTGCAGGCCGAGAAGCAGAGTCTCTGCAGTCCAATGGGAGACGGTGTTGTGACTACGTGACCACAGGATTGCTTCACTCCCCTCAGCTTGCTGCATAAGCACTCTGAGTGACCCAGCACTCACAGCACTGATGTGGAAGTGAAACCTGGGTTGAGGAAAGAAGGAAGGAAGGAGGGGAGAGTGTTGGAATGGGAAGACAGTTGAGTGGCAGAGAGATGGGGGAGGTGTGGAGCATTGAGCAATTCATACGACTTGGAATCAAAAACAAATGTGACGATCAATGCCGTGGTTGTCACTCACAGAATCTGGCAGTAGTGGGATGACAGGGGGAGTGAGGGACTCTGAAGCCGGGACTCGCTCTGTGTGGACCCCTGACTGAAATTCACTCTCATGTAGAAGCCTGAGAAAACAAGGGAGAACATCCTGAATCAACAACATTTACTCCTATTGATTCAATTGCTGTACTGGGATCAGTTCAGAGCTTCGGCACGTTATCAATTGATTTATCTTCCTGTGGATCCATAAAATCAACCAATGAATCAGAAACTTATCCACTAAGGTCACCTGTGTCTGTGGTATGATCAGTGGGCGGCTCGGTGTAGTTGCTGGCTTTCTGTCTCTGCCACGTGCTCTGTCCTTCACTGGAGTCAGACCATTTGCATTGATTCCTCTCAAATGAGCATGGACCTGCATTGACATTAAAAAAGCATGAGTAATACTGCTGGGAAAAGAGGGGTGGATTCACTGTTTATTTTCTTTATATAGTTTGCTTTTGTGACACTTTTTGCTTTGATCGTAAATTATGAGAGAACTTGGTCATGTTGTCCAGCAGGCTGATGTCTCAATGACACAAAGTCAATGACACAATTTCCACAAGTTGTATCAGCATGCAGGAAAATATTATTTACGTCTCTCTTTCAAGGATCATATTTCAACAAAAGCCAACACTACTTTTGCCTTTATAAGAATTTCTGTATTAATTAGCATGGGTTTTTTAGTTATGGCCTTTGGGATTGTTTGTGCCTTTTTAAGAATTTCCCTCCAAACCCCTGCTATGTCAGCTGTCTCCACATGGAGGCTTTTAACACTGTGAGATTTAGCTAATCATTTGCTGCTTTTACAACTTACATGCACCAAATCTTGCTCAAATGTTAAGAAGTTTTGTTCTTTAATGACCAGTGACATATAAAAATAAAATTATTATTATTATTTTTACCCCAAAACTCCACTTGTCTTTTTCCCTCAGTTGAAAAGAATGAGAAAGTCACCACACTGCTCTATTTGCCATCTAGTAGCCGACTAATGACCACTTGTCAAATTTACTGCAGGTTTCTCCGGCCTGTTAAAGATCCATGCAAAATGCAGCTCTCACCACAGCCGTCCTCGTCCTCCCCCTGGGGACAGTCTAGATGATAATCACACAGTAAGGTGGCCGGAATACAAACTTTTCCAGCTGACCTCCAACAGAAAAATGTATTATCCTGCAGCACCAAAGACAGGAAACACAAATCATGATGTATTTTCATGTAATGTTACAGGACTTGTTGTGTGGAACATTTGAAAGCTTCAGAGAATGGACTGTAGATGTGTCAAGTTGTTTACCGGACAGGGGTTGATTGGTGCTGTTGAGGTAGGTGGGGGGGAGGTGGGTGACGTGTCAGGGAGCTCGTTGTTGTCAGGGTCAAATTCACACTCTTTGGAAAAAGATACGTCATCCAGTGCAACCTTCCCTCTGCGACCATCACCATGCTCATATCTGAAGACGATCTGAGATATAAAATCAAATATTCTCAAATTCTTTCTATTATTAATACTGTGAAACGTCATTGATAAAGAAAACAAGAGCCATGGTACAGTCAAGGCCAAGTATTGCGCAGTTAACTATCAGTACAGTGCATTAATCTACTTTATCTGAGGGCCTGCACAGTCTGATTGTTCTACACGTTTTAAAAAACTTTTAAAACTAATTGCTGCAACTTTTATTTCTTGCTCATGGGACAGGATCAACAATCTGTGAACACGGTTAGAAATGAGCATTCAGCTGTCAATCTAATTGTGTCCTCGCTGACCTTGCTGCTGGCTGATGAGGAGAACGTGACCTCTGCTCTCTGCCAGCTGTAGCTCTGTGAGTTTTCCCTGAGCCATAACAGGCTGTCGTCTCTACCGGACCCTCGTGTCCTGGACTGGGCTGTCAGTGTGGCTGTAGAATTGTCCAGGCTGAAGTAGAAGAACCTCATCTACATAGAAAAGGTAAGTTTGCAATAAACAGTGAGAGGAACATAGAAAAGAAGGTGAGATAAGCATGAGATAGATAATAAAAGCTCATAAAATATTCACACATATGCAGCAAGGTGTTACTGATATAGTATCAGACACTTTCAAACGTTTTTGGAGCTGTGCTTGGTTAGTACAGGAGAAAATGTGTGTTGACGGACATTCAATACACAAATCTAACATACTTTAAAGCAGTTAAACAAGGCCTGAACATTCTCTAAAGTTCCAAAACCTTTCTCCTTTATGATATGAATAGTTTATGAAGAATTATTTTGATTTTTTTATTTAACTAATCATAGTGGGTTTTTTTTCTGCTTTTCTGTTTTTGTTTCCTGGTTACACTCACCAATAATGAGAAATGAATTAAGATGACCTGTGAGGACCCTTTGAAAAACAAGATGGCTCATCTCAAGGGCGTAACCAATCCATTTGATCGACATACGGTAAACTCACAGTACAGTTCGAGACGGGTAGTAAAGTTTTGGAGAGAATCTCTGATGTCTGTCCCTTCTTCTTGAGGGAAGTCCCAGGTATCACATAGTGGCCTGTATAATAACAATAAAATGGAAACCATAAGTATAGATTTATTGATAACAGAATGATTAAATATTGTATATTAACCATGCACTGAGTCAAGACCCCTTTGCCAGGAGTCTCAGGAAGTGTAATACCTGCAGCAGAGTTGTGGGTGTGATCCCTGTGAGGCCCATGGACGGGCCAGGCTTCCTGTCCTTTCCGAAGCAGCCACTCATCTCCAGGTGTGTCCACGTCACTCTCTGCCCAGGAGCACAAGCCCTGTTCGAAGCTGCAGCGCTCCATCAAACCTTGTTCTACTACATCATTTTGTATCATCATATAAAGGGGGAGTGAAAGGAAGACAATTACCACAACTATAAACTGGTACTCAAGAACATTCACCAGTGAACACATTTGACTGTACATACGGAATCATATCCAAATTTTACAAGTCAAGAATGGCACAAAAGATATTTACAGCACATCTACGGTATATACTGTATATACTATAATGTACAAGCACTATATATGAATTCTCTGTAAGAGTGCTCAATCTACCATTCACTATCATGATGATATCTCACCACAGTTGCTCTCATCGGACCGGTCCCCACAGTCATCGCTGAAGTCACACACTTGGTTGTTGTCAACACACACACTGTTGTTGCAGGGAAACTTGCTCTCTGGACACACGGGCTGGGGCTCTAAGAAGAAAAACAATATTGAATGATTGTAAAATCAGCATAAGAAAGTGCTAGCTGAAAATAAATTAAAAAAGTTGTAAATTTACCAGGCAGGGTGCAGTTTGTGAAGTGTATGTCATCAATGGCAATGTGTCCGGGCTTGTTGAAGGTTCTGGAGGCTTGAAACAGGATGGTGAAGTCCTGAGGAATTCTACCAACCGTCACCTCCCCACGTTGCCACAGATTTCCATGGCTGCCTGATAACCACCACAGCGTAGTGGACCTGGGGCCCTCCAGCAGTGACACATTCAGCTGTTCTATATCTGAAACAGGGTACAGAATACAAGACTGCATGTGCAAATACAAAAGGTGACTCAAATATGAAGAGGACATGCATAAAAAACAGTTTGAATGGCTGCACACGTACGTGTGCATCTGCCAAACATACCCTCTCCAAAAAGGTTGTAGTAGAAGTGGAGCGTGCAGGTGGCACCGGCCTGTTTCATGGTGGGACTCTGCAGGGCAGCAGGGCTTATCTGTTCGCCTCTGTCCGACTCCACCGCCATGTACCAACCTGGAAGGAATATTTTGTTTTGGGTGAAAGCAACTGATTTAACAATATAATCAAGTTGGTAATTGGAATATAAGAAGTATAAACCCAAGTCAGAGTAAAACAAATTTAGGTTGGGTTAGAGTGTGGTCCTACCCAGTTCAGTGCCCAGTGTGTTGTCCACAGCTGGTCCAATGTTTCGTGTAGCGTTCCTTCCTCTCACCCACTGAAACTGGCCCATGCTGGTGTCCACCCAATCGCATGTGCCATTTTCAAATGAGCAACCCACAAATCCCCAACTCGTTTCATTCGCTACATTAAAAAGAAGAGTTACATTTATAATAATCATCTATTCAAATATCATTGCACATATTTCAGTAAATAACTACAGGAATAAACAGAATCAGTACCTTGACAAGGCCCTGATGTTAAAGTGATGTCGTCAATGGCAATGAATCCTCTATTGTGAGCCTCTGCTTCAATCCACAGCTGAGTGTGATGTTGTTCAGGGAGTCGGTGAATAACATTGATAAAATAACTGTTCTCTTTATTATTTTACTGCTGTATGTGTGAGTACCTGGAAAGGCTTCGTATTCTCTACAGATTGGGAAAACCTGCTCCATCTGCGGCCACTGCTGTTACTACGGAACATCAGGTCCTCCTCTGATGGCCCGGATCGCTTGTACACCTGCAGTGTCCCTGAGTCACTGACAGACAACAGAAATATTATGTGAAAGCTGCTTTAGTTATGTCCGTTTAACTAAAATAAACCTATTGTTCACTTCCCAAAACTCAACAAACAAAATATTTTTTGCCCCTGATCCTTGGAGAAGTTCAACTTCTATTAATACTGCAAAAAGCACAGCCCTGAACATTTCTCTTTAATTCTTCTGACCTAAAAACTCATTTGATAAACTTCTCTTCTGTTGGTTTTCACCTGTTAACAATTGAAGATTTGTTTTTTTACCCAGACATTTTTTGCTGTCATTGGGTTGAAACAATTATTTTAAATATTAAGTCTTGTCTCAAGACTGAACTCTGCCACAGAATATTCGTACTCTTGCACAAAGTGGAGCAGATGATTCATGTCTAAATGGCATTTGTCCACACTTCCTCAGGAAGTCCATGAGGAAACTAAACAGAGTAAACAGGATGAAGTGCATCCTCTGCATTGTCACATACTGTAGGATGTGAGAATGGTGGTGGATCTGGGATGTTTTGTTTTTGCTTACCTGTTTTCCATATAGTACCACAAGGTGAGACAGGTAGTTTCCTTCAGTTGGATCCACTCTGACACTACCTGGGCGCGACTGCTGTGGTTTAGGTGAAGTGATGAGCTCAACAAAAACCAACCTACACATAAAAGAAAACAAACACACCTTCTTGCAGTACTAGATTATTGTATTTTAATTGGTCTATAAGTTAAATATTTGATGATGGATCAACTCGTGTCTCATTTTTAGTACAAACTATCAATGCCTCTTCTGTTTAAACTATTGAAGCGGAAGTTTGAAAATACGTCAATACATTTCTCGGTAACAAGTTTCTGCTCAACAAAGGATGTAACAAAACTTTACTTGAGAAAGGAGGAGGTAATTACAGTAAAAGGAAATAAGTCAGCGCTAAAAAAAAAAGTGGTTAATGAGTAACAGACTGTGACTATGAGCAGACTGTGACTATGAGCAGCTGATAATGTTGATCATTGCAAGATTGGAACTTGCACTTAAATAAACTTACAAACGTAATCTCAAAATGAATGAAAAATAACAAAATCACCTCCTAGATTTTAAATAAAAGCATTTTTTTTCTCACTGCGGTGATGAAGATACATAATACCGCGGTTTGGCGGTAGTACATCTGAGGTCATACCTTCTGGGGTCTGAATGGTGTGGTCTGTCGGTGGACCATGGAAGCCCCCATTGGCCATCACCCAATCATGTCCATCTTCTTTAGGGATGTTGATCCAGCTGCACTGCCCGGACTCAAAGTCACAGCTGCCTGGAGGATTGCAGGCTCCATCTCTCACAGAAATATCATCTAGTTTTGCCACAGAGTCAGTGTCTGGCAGTCGGACAGCCCTAAACCCCACCTGGTGAGGTACATGGACTGTTTTAGGTGGCATCTTACAGGAATGATAAATACAGATAGCAGTTTGTTCATGGTTTGATTGTCAGGGAGCAAAAAGGTAAACACAGCATACACGTTTTTTCCCCGGGGAGGACACGGTGACTTCTGCCACCTCCCAGCCTGTAGAGGGCTCTCCAGACCGTTGCCAAAGGGCATTACTCTGCTGCCCGCTGTGCAGCACATGGACAGCCAGGCTGTTGGAGGAACCAGTGGGTAACCAGTACCTGAAGACATACAGTCAATGTGCAAACATATTAAAATCTGATCATCAGATGACAAGTGTGATGTGCGAAATGTGTGCTGCGACAGCAAAAGACTTACCAGAAGCGCATACACATCTCTGTAGCTGAAGTGAACTCTAGTGTGAGCAGCTGAGCCACTTCAGTTTGTGTGGCATTTGTTTCCATCACAGTCACATAGAAACCTACCAAAGTGTGACAGTCATGCTTCATCTCTGAGGTTAGCATTGTGTTGAGCTAAATGCAAATATCATAAAGATAAACAGGCTGATCTTTAGTACATATATCTTTACTGTGTTCACCATTTTAATGAGGGTGTTGCTCTAAACATAAAAGTACAGCTGAGGCTGATGGGAATGTCTTTAGATTTCCAGGTATATGGTCATAAACCAAAATACTGGGAAAAATAAATGTTTTATCTCATGGTGAAAAACCAGATGATCACCAAAGTCAGTAAGATTCGAACTCAATGAGAAACGGAATGGAAACAATGAGTATTCGGTGTGGACCAAAGTGGTGATGAGCGATGTCACTAGCAGTGTTAACTTTTGATTAAAAGCTTTCAGCGTACACTACATACTCTAAAAGAGCGATTCCCAACCAAGTGCTTGTGACACTTAGAAGTGAAGCAACATCAGTATGTCACAAAGTCATGAGTTGATAGAACATTCAAAGACTAATCGCTGATTTACCATATATTGCAACATGACCCTTGTTATTGTGGAGTCACAGGTTACCAGGTCGGGAACCACTGCTCAACACAATTCATTAAAGCCTCCATCTTGTTGTGGTGAGACTGTGATTGCTCTACTCTTTCAGTCACAGATTTGCAGTGTGTTGCTTGGTGCCACAGTTTTTCCGCTCACCATTTTCAGTTCCATAGGTGTGATCCACGTGATGTTGTGTTCCCCTTTTGCGACCCCATTGACCTCTATGATTGACATCGTTCTCAAAGCCACACAAGTTGGATTCAAACCCACACATTTCTAGAATTTAAAGGAAAAGTTAAATAAGTTTTAGGTATATTGTCACTTCCTGTTAACATCAGACAGTGCTGGGTCTGCGTTACACACTCTGATTAGTGCAGGCCCCCTCCCTCACTGTGACGTCGTCAACAGCGATGAAGCCTCGGCTGTTTGTGTTTCTATGGCCAGAAAACACCATCTGTGGACAAAGGATATTTTGTGACTGTGTGAATACTGTATTTATGTTAGCATCAATTTTTTTATTCTAAACTAATAATAAAGTACATGAAATCAAATAAAAATTGACGCCGATAATAGCATATTGAATATATTTGGCACAGTACAGTGTATTACTAAACACACAAGAAATTGCAGAGCAGAGAGGCCGAAATGACAGTGTCCATACAAGAGAATAGTAAAGTGATCTGCTTCATAAAAATACTGTCACAGTTGATTTAAAAACAAATATAAGGGTTCCTTATATGTATACAAATAGAAATACAGACAGAAATACATTTATCAGATTTGGAAAATAAAAATATCAATATCACAAGCCTTAAAAACAAATCAGTGTTTGGTCAGGCTGTGCAAACTGGATCAAATATACCTGTGTTGTGTCATTCTTGCTGATGGTTACTTGTGCATTCAACCACTCTGGATTCTGGGTCCCTCTGCGAGTCCAGACTAACAGCTCAGAGGATTTCTAGAAAAAACAAGTTATTGTCATTGTAGTTCCCTGGTAAAGATGCTGCAAGCAAAACCTGCTACAGAAGGTTTGCTGAAGAACTAACTGGGCTACATACAGTTCGAACGAGCAGATCCAGGGTGGACACAGAAGGTCCAAGCATGTAATACCAGAAACCAACACAGATATGTGATGAAGGACTGATGAGAGGAAGAGACAGGGCCGCTCTCTCTCCATTCTTGGAACTGGATCCATTCAACAGCAAAAAGGAACCTTGATAAACAAAGAAAACAAATAGAGGTTTTCCCAATGACATGTAAATAATTCTATATGCCATTCTGAATTCTGTGTCTAACTATGTTCATGAATGTATACAGTGGTTACAAAGAGGTCTGATGGTCACTACAGCCTCACCGTGGCTGCACATTTGTGACTGTCAATTTTTTTTGTACCTTGATTATTTCCAACAGTATGATCATACTGAGGTCCATCCCACGGTTGTGCCACTTGAAGTCCACTACTGACAGTCCAGTTAAATTCATCACTGTCCTCTTGGACCCAATTACACAGACCTGTTATAAAAGAGCATTTTGAAATCTTAGAATATGGTATTTGTTATATAGGTAATAGGACAACTCCTGAATATTCAGCATACAAATACTTTATATCTGGACACAAGACAAATTCTAATATTTATGGATGTAATTCAGTTTTAAGTCAGTAATGGTGTCTACATTATGCTTCTGTAGTAAAAAAGCTCACTGCTTCTGTTCGTGGAGTTACTGAGTCTTAGCTGAATTAATTATGATGCTTTAAAATGTTGATCTTGACAGTTGTATAAATTACGCAACTGTACATTTATAATACTTCCAACACATAGATGGTCACAAAACAAAACAGTGGTTTAGTATGAGCCTTTAAATCGATTAAATATCTGGAAAGTCAAACATCGCAGTCAGTTATTTGATTATTTAAAATAATTTACAAGGGAGCCATTTACAGTAATCATGCCTGCAATTGATTGATTAACGTCAACAGGTTGGTGGAGGTTTCATTTTGTGATTGTACTCAAGCATTTTAGGGAGAGCAAAATACATTTTTTGACTTATCACACACTTTACTGAAACTCGAATTTCCCAGCATCACCTTGTTCAAAGGAGCAGTCCATGGGAGAGGCAGGAGCAGTGGTGGTAACGGTGGCAGGGGCCGAGGTGGTGGTAGGGATCATGTCATCACAAGACTTGTCCCTGATGATGTGGACATCGTCCAGGGAAAAGCTTCCTCCCAGTGTGTTGTTACAACTGGCTTGTAAAATAATCTGTGATAAATGTTGAAGGTGATTTAAAGATTGCTCTTATTTCTAATTCATAGCAACAGTATTTTCTCAAGTGATGACCTCAGTGTAGATCATCAAATTATAAATGTTACTCTACCTGGTGAGGCTCTGATGCATTGTAATCCACCCTGTCCAGGATCCATGTTCTATTCATGTATCCATTTGTATTCCACACGGGGCGCATTCCTGCACTCTCATTCACAAACACTGTCAGTGTAATCTTTGAAGGACCTGGATGATGCAATGGGACATAAATATATGTCATTGATAATTTGTGAAGGAAAATTAGATCTGAATGCACCAAATGAGAAAAGCCCTTTCAATGGTAAAACCCCATGCTGTCTTTTTCATCTTTTTTTATTCCATTTTTGTGTGTATATATCCTGTACTATGTGATGTATATACTGTACATGTCTGAATAATTTAACTGCAAATAGGAGAATAATCATCATGTTCAAACTCTATTGAAGCTATGTAGTGTTTACATTGAGTAAAATACTCTTTATCATCAATCTTATTATGTGTTTTAAGATTTTAGTAATATATTTCATACATTATTATCATCATGGCACACAGTATAATATCATTATTTCATATAATCACTCTGAATTGGTTGATACTGTCATAATCTACATTTTATATTCTATGCAGTTGTGATATCTTGACCAGGACCCAAAATAGCTTCATTTTAAAAGGTAGAGATAAGACTGTAGATTTTACTCACTATTTGATGACCACCCATTTGAGAAGTGCCAGAGCTCCAGGCAAGCTCGGTCCACAGCTGCCATCGACTCGCTCTCCAGTCGAGCAATGTCTTGTACTTGCGAATCAGAGAACAGGAAGAACGCAAAGTGGCCTATAGAGAGAAAAAAAAGACATAATATGCAGGTGAGTTGTTTTCCAAAAGTGACCTGTGCATGCACAGAGATGCATAATTACAAATTCCAATAATGGCTGCATTCAAAATAAAAAGAATACCTCCGTGAATAAAAAGGAGAATCTCAGTTAAGATTATCCACTGATATATATGCCAGTCTTCGAAGTTAAAGTATGTGGTGTCCCACTTTTGTCTCAAGCAGAGGATCCTTGTTGTGCTACCAATTCTTTTAAACTGAAAAACACAACTCTGAATATGGCGCTGGTTGTTGTGCGTATGTGGTGACTCACCAAAAGAAGAATCTGTGGTGTGGTCCATCATTGGCTTCATATTACTTTCACTTTTGCCCGAGAGCCAGTCCCAGTCCACTCCGAACTCTGTCGGAGGGCTGTTCACCCAACCGCACAAGTCCATCTCAAAGTCACAAAAACCTGAAAGGAATAAGAGATGCACAGACACGCACAGCATGCAGCCATATAAAAAAGCTCAAACACCCCATCCCACTCCCATTATTTCCTTGGTCACTAACCTGCCGGGGGACAGGCACCATTCAAGACAGTGAGGTCGTCAATAGCGATATCTCTCCTTGGTCCGTCCCCAGCTATCGCCTCAAAAATCACCTGTCACTCAGAAATACGATTACAAATTACTTTTATTAAAATTTAACATATGAGATGAGTGGAGTTATTGCCACATATTTCGTTTACGAGTATGAAGTTAGAGAGATTTCTCAACATATACTTTAAAACATGATAAAAAAGCATGAGTGTCCCCTGATCACCCCCCTTATTGAGAAGTATTACCTAATATCTACATCTGCACTATACATATTACCAGTCAAGAGTGTCAGAACTCCTGACCTTTTAAAACAAAAGTTTCATTCCCTAAGTGTGTCAATATAAGAAAGAAAGCCAACACAAGTGCTTTTTTAAAGATGTGAAGTGATTTTGATGTAATCTATTCATCTGATAAATTTGCTCCTGGTGGGTGTAAACCTACTTGATATGGGGTGTCGGGGCTGAAAAGCGTCACTCTCCCATGTCTCCAGTGCTTCCCCTGATCTCCACTTCTGTCCCAGAGCTTCTGGGATTTTCTGTGGCCGTCAGGGCTCTGGAGGTGCACACTGAGGTTCCCCACTCCCCTTCCCTCCATGTAGTACCAGAACATTAGACATTCCCCATCAGGAGGGGTGGGCTCCATCATAGCAGTCATCATTGCTCCTCTGGACCCCACAGGGTGCCTCCACAACTGGGCACTTAGGTAATAACCTGCATGTAAGGTGGAGTTATGGACATGATTGTTTGTATTTGAGAGTGTTTGTAGAAAAGTGGCTTTATTCAGCATAGGATCACATAAAATGATATATGATGACTCAAGCCATACACCTGTAAGGAACATATCAGGCAATCACAAACAACAAGCACCTTCTTGAAAATTAGATTCAGTTTTCAGACACACTTTAGAGGAATTGTTGCAAAGAATTAAAAAATACAACTTTCAATTCAAGCCAAATTGAGGCTCGTGGTGCCTGATGTTATAGTCAACATATGGACCAACATAGTCAGATGCACGAGTCAACCTCATCCCTTCCCAGTTTCAACAAATGTGTAAAACATTCAACGCAAACAAGAGATAAATAAAATACAATAAAATTTTCTGATTTATTTTTGTCAGTGCTATTAGCCAGATGAGAATCTCAAGGAGCTGCAAACCTTGTTCTGTCCCCAGAGTGTGATCTACGGTAGGGCCTGAAGAGTTAAGTGGTTGGGACGTCCCGGTGATCCGGTTCCATCCGAAGTGTGCAGACGGCTGCAGACCACAGAGGGAACCCTGGAAGGTGCACTCTCTCTCAGGCGCACAAGAACCGTTTGTGCGGGACACTGCTATGTCATCGAAGGCTATGCTCCCCTGAGTACCACCCACAACAGCCTCTATAATAAACTGGAGGACATTTCAAATGAATTTGAGTGCAGAACTCAAGAGAATAAGAGTTTAAACTTAGTAGCCTAAAACAAATATATATTTGATTACAAAGTCAAACAGCTGAATGGGTTTCAACAGGGCACCAGGCTGCAACTTTCGAAAATGCTTTAAAGCTAAAACATTGGTACAGAGGAAAAAGATTAAGGTAATATTATCTGTGGATAAACAATAAGAGAGAAACAGAAATAAGTTCGGTGTTTGTGGTTGGAAGTGCAGACACACTGACATGAGGATACCAGAAGTATTGCCTAGCTTCTGAACAATCTTAATCAACCTGTTCTTCACAGGAAATAAAATGTTTTATCTTCTCAGTGGTGCTCTAAAAACATTCGTCAAAATGATCTCCTTGTCAGGAGAAGACATTCACACAAAAAAAGAACAATAAGAAGACCTGTATTGGCTTGTCACTGTTGAAGGTAAGATCGGCAAATCGCCATTTGTTTCCCTGTGTGCCACTCCTCATCCACACAAGCGTCTCTGGTTCACCAGGATGCTTAGCAATAAACTTCAGTGTACCTGCAAATAGGAACACACAAATAGAACTTGTCCATTATGGGGAATAGGCTGAGAAAAACAGACCTATTAAATATGCATCTTAGAAAATGCTGGAAATATTGTTTTGGCTTTTTATTTGCATGTACATTAGGATTTAATTTTGTCTGGAAGGGCTATATGGACAATGAGGCACATACCTATGCTGTTGCCAAATATGTGGTACCAGAAGCTCACACATATTTGACCTGCAGGTTGAGGGAAGCTGACGAGTCTGGCTGCTGAGGAGATGTTTAGCTTGTATGTAGCTTCTATGAGCATGTAGTAGCCTGTGGAAGACAAAAAAAAGAATTTGCAACTACAGAAGCTAACGGAATCCAGTAAAATAAAAATAAACACAGAATCCTAATATGGGTGAATATGAACATGGACAGTAAATGCTGCAGAGGCTGAAACTGGTAACTGCCCTGAACCCACATAACTTTGAGTCTTATAGAGTGACTACGAATTAAAATAGAGTTTTAAAGCCTTTATTGGTTCAGTTTTTATTGTGCTTACCCCAATATAACTGTTTCCACAAAGTAAAACTAAATTCCTAGATTTAAAAACACTCACCCTTCCTAGTGGGGTCTAGCTCGATCCTCTTAGTCCTTTCCCAAGAAATGCTTGCAGTCTTGTCATGGTACCATGAGCAGCTGTCATTTTCAAAATCACACGAGAGTTGGTCCGATCCTGTGGGGACATCGGCCTCGCCACAGTTTTCAAAGCTGACATCATCCAGCATAATTTCATTGGGTCCAAGAAAAGACGGTTTGAATGAAAAGAGCAGCTGTAGAAACAAAAGTGTTTTACTCTCCATTTGTTCTGAAAGTGATTTTGTGTTTTTTTTATCACTAAAGGAGCAGATTACTGTAACAAGAGGAAAGAAACTTTTTCTTGAGAATAATGGTTTGCGATGACTTTTAACTTATGGACAGAAAACCCCGAAAACATTGTGGCTCCATGCCGCCACTGGCTATGTCCAGCGCAGAGGCATAGAAACATAAGAACAACACCATCAATCTAAAAGTTATAAATGGATATAAAATTGTTTAAGTATTAAAATGTGTTTAAAAAGTGTAGCCTGACCTTAAATTGTGAAATCATACAGGATGTTTTACTAACCTTGTATCCCCCTGGCTGATTACCAATGAAAGCTGTGGCATTCTCCCAACTGTTTGCTTTCCTTATATGCGGCTCCAGCAGGTCCACCTCGGCACCGCCTCGGACCATTTCTACTTTTAAGCGTGATGATGATGAAGGCGTGCCATCAAAAGTATAGAACCAGAAACTGAAAAACATTAACAGAACAATCACACAGATCTGTCCACTGCTGCAATGAAGGTATATGACAACTTCAACACCACTGATATTTATTTATTGTCAGTACCTGATCTGACATCCTAGGGCTGTCCCGTTGACAACAGCAAACTCCAAACTCGCCACTGGAAAACCACTTACATGCATGACGTGTCCTGTAATCAGCAGACAAAGGTTATATCTCTTAAACCAATAAAACACTTCTACCTCGTGTGACTTCAATTAGCACTTAGCCACTGCACCTCTTAAAAATTAGTTACAAAGTAATGGGACAAATGGATCCTGACAGGAAGTTAATAATCACCCCAAGGGGTTACTGTGGTGTGGTCCTGTCCAGGTATTGAAGTCATGTTTGCCATCTGCCGTCTCCAGCGTTGGGAGGGGTCATTCCAGCCACAGGTGTGATGCTCAAAGTTACACGAACCTTAAGGTAAAGGAGGGCAGCAGAGAAAAAAATTATTATTTCAAAGATTATGTGAATCTAAGAGCTTCCCAGTAGTTATTTGATAAATATATTGTGTTTGTATTTTCAGTTGTTGAATTATATTTAAAACCTTCCTGGCCTTCCTCTATCAATTGGTGAATATGCTCAGCATCTTATATTTGTCCATAGACAATAAAAATTTAGGAGCTGACATGTCCCCTGGCACCTAATAACCTGAAGTCATAATGTTTTCCTCAGGGATATAGATAGAACAGATGATTGTTTAGTATTTTTAAAATAACTGAACTCAGAAGAATTTCTGAGTTCAGTTCTGTTCTGGAAACAAACATTTTTTTGTATACATGGACGGACCAGCAAACCGATCATGATACCCCAGCACATAATGCCATACCTAAAAGACTTTGCTCAGATGAACCAATATCAAATGTTGGTATTCTAAACACAGGGACCGTGTGTGGTTTGGTAACATAGGCTTAGGAAAAGTTGAGACTTCATACCATAAAATTCGTCCTCAGAGACTCCTTTACAATCCTCCTTAAAATCACAGACAAGTTCTGGAGGAAGACATTCTCCAGATGTGCAGGTGAACTCCCCATCAGGACAAGAAGACACAGAGACCAACAATACTGTAAAGAGAGTTTTTCTTTAGATTAAAAGAAGAGAACCTGGGGAAGAAATGTGACCATAACCTTCAATGTACATATTAGTTTATATGAGTGAAAGCTCTGGTGACAACATTTGACCAGTATGGACATGAAAGGATGAACACTACATATAAGACAAAAAGTGATACAGAAATGTGTGTGCTATTTAGATTTGAAGACTCTTACCTGACAGAATAAACAGCTGCTTCATATCCAAAGTCCAGAGAAAATCTGCAATCCTTAATGCATTACCGTTAATCCAGTTTGCCCTCCTATCAACAGTTTGTGTCCCATTAATTGAGAGTGAAAGTGTTTCAACATTTGAGCTACAGCCAGGAGTCATTATCGGTCGAGATCAGCTTAAAGTCCAGTGTGAACTGCATTACATTTCCGCTGCTTGTCTTTATGGCACCGCTTTAGATAACAAGAATGACCTAATGTCAAAGAAATGTCCCAGCTGTTGGTACAGATCCAGAATTTTATCGACTCCTGTTGTAAATACGAGCACGTGAAAACTGTGAGGAGATGGTCAAGTGAAAAATGAGGTTTACAGAGGGGAGTTAGTTTAGATTGTATTTTTTCAGAAAGACACAATCAAACATAAGCCACTTAGTCCATTAGAAATATAAAAGGTGGAAAAGCTCTCATTTCAGATGCAAAGTCTGTCTGTGTATCACATATACACACTTAACTGCATCTTATCTGACGTTCCAGCTCTAGAATAGAAATACAAGGAAAATTCAGTCTCAGCTCACGGTGTAAATGTTTGCCAGGCACAGGGTTCAAAAGGGTGGTACTTACACTTTGAACTAATCATGCCTGTGTTTTATGTGTAACATGCAACAGAGCAATCTCACCTCTCATTCACTATAAAGGATAACCAATCCTATTCACCACCTGTCCTCTAGATGGAGGATGAACTCACTCACACTCTCTGTAGTTGTGAGGAAACTCATTGGCTTAAAGCATTCCCTAACCCCTTACCTTAACCTTAACCATCACAATAAAATGCCTGACCCTAACGCTAAACTGAACCCAATTCTAACCCTAACCCCAAAATCAAGTCTTAACCCTCAAACAGCCCATTGAATTTGTGAAGGAGCGGCAAAACGTTCTCACAATACGGGTATTGAACAAATATTGGCCTTCATAACTATAGATAGACATGCGCACACACACGAGCACACACACAAACAAACCAACACCAACAATGCTATATCATTGTGTACTAGTCGCCACTCTTCCTGTGTAAGAGCAGTCTTTGCAGTCGCTAATTTTTATATTTCAGCACAGACCTCTTAAGCAAAAAGGAGAATAACCAAAGAGGAAGTGAGAATACAAAATGCTATGATAGATGTTAAGGAAGAGTTGGAGAACAAACCTCAACATCTGAAAGCCTCTGCCCCAAAACAGGATATTGTGTTGCCACACTCAGGATGCACAAAATGTTCCTAATCAGCAACAATGCAATATCACTCTAATAACCTGGTCTCATAACCCCACAAGTAACCAGTGAATGCTTACACCTACAATAGAACATTTACATGTTATCAGTCACACTTTCTGTCTCTTTTTGTGATTGTAGTTCCTCCACAAGGACACATTTGTATTACAGTTTCGATCATGTTTTGAAATATAATTTAGTTCTGGACACAAACTCACACAGGGTTACAAAAACAGAAAATATGTTTTTTTTTGCAATAAAGGGGTTTTGTGAAGAAAAAGAAAAATACAAGGTAGTAAAGAGATCTCGACAAAAGAATTTCTTCTTCTTTGTTCGGTTTATTGGCAGGTGCACCAACGTCAAGGTGCATTACCGCCATCTACTGTGTCTTCTTCTTCAGATATTTCTTGATTGTCCTACTTTTACAGCATAAAATTCGAGGAGTAGAAAACGTATTTCCACAGACTGTGTGGCTCAACAGTCGTTAGAGCTCATAATCACGCAACGGTAGATTCAATGAGACAAGACAACCAAGACAAACAATTCAGTGCAGTTGTAGTATTCGCCATAAGCTTTATGTAATAAAAGTCTGTACAGACGTTGGTCTGGACCACTAAATCTGAAGAGTCATGCTTACGACGGATCTCTTCAAAACGTCTTTCTTCCTTCTCCACTGGACAGGAAGTGAATGGGGCCACTTCTTGTCCTTTCTGGAGTGTGACATCTGTGCGAGAGAAAAAAAGTGAATGTGTGTATGTTGCCCCTACTTCCCTCCCAAACCCCCCCCCCCCCCCCCCTTTTTTTTTACTAGTAGCAAAATGTTGAAATGTGCCAATCAGAAACATGACTCTTACTCAATGAAAAGGGTGTGCTATTAAGATTCCCTCCTTTTCATGGTCACGCTCATTAGTCCTCTGCTTGCAACGCGTGGACGATGTCTGCTGCTGTGAGACTTACCAGAAGAATGCTCACCCCAAGGATAACGCTAGGAGCCTTTGTACTCTTCGTCCTAATATCTCACTGTTCAACAGCAAACGGTAGAGTATGAACCCAAGATTGATTATGTATTCTGTATTTCGGGCGGAAACATTCAAAAACAAAAACGGGTTGATTATAAATTGTTATCTTCTATTAGACCTTTGGTTTAATTTGTATTTAGGAATGCGAAAACTGCAGTGATAGACTGGTTTGTTTCAAGGATGCTGTGAATGCAACTCTAGTCTGTCAAAGTTGAACAGGAAGCATGTTTTTAAAGAGAGAAGCTTCACTATCTATCTATCTATCGTCAGAAATTAGAAGTCTTTTAGATTTATTACAAGGCCAGTTTGAAATACAAACAGCGTATAAACCTATGCATGTGATATAACAGATTTTATTCAACTTTATAAGTGTATACTCTCCGCAGATGCCCAATTCTCCCTCACCAACAAGGCCACTGGGTTTTGCCTGTTGAAAAAATTTAACCGTTGCCTTGACATCCGCTGGACGACCGGTAATCGGCTTTACGCTGTCACGACCAAAAAGTGCCTGGGAGCGCAGGGTACAAGTGTGGGGAGCGAAGTGAGCCTCTACGACTGTGATGACAAAACTGACCTCCAGAAGTGGGAATGCAAGAATAACACACTGATCGCCCTTAAAGGCAAAGAGCTCTACATTGAAGTCAAAGCTGACGAATCAATTGCTCTCTCCAAAACGGTTGGGCCAAATAACCACCTCACAATCCCGGGGACATCCAGTGGTGCTTGCACAAGAACACACAGAGGTATAGTATGAAAACCACTGCTTTGGAGGGCACTAGTATTGTATAGCCATGACAGTGAAGACCACAGTTTAAATTTGCTCATATGATTCTAACCCTAACACTATTATTACTGGACTTATCAAATAACTAATCACAAAACGTATTGATTCAAACAGAACAGTTTAAATTTAATCAAGCACAACAATATATCAAGCTTCTTGACATTAAACTTTGTCTGTGCATGTCTGGAGTAAATCAATAGTGAATACAACAAGCAAATGAATTAAGTATGCCCTCAAAAATTGGCTAAACAATACACCCACGCAGAAACATTTGTCACAGTGCAATTTAAGCAGATGTTATTTGACCAAACTCAAATTTTTCTCTTTTAGAACTTTATACCATTGACGGAAATGCGTTTGGCAAGATCTGCATGTTTCCCTTCCTGTACAAAGACCGGTGGTTTGGGGAGTGCACTACGTACGACTCCTCACAGAAGCGACTTTGGTGTTCAGTTGAAACAAAATATGAACACGAACAGTGGGGATACTGCCCAACTTCTGGTGAGTACTGTTTTCAGGACCGAAATCTTGCGACAGTGAGTAGGAAGGAATGAATGAATCTTGTATATGTATGCATCTTTAGGAAGACTACTTTTAACTCCCCACTTTGTCAGACCCCTAATGCAAAGCAATTATATATACAGTTTTTGGTTGCTTTTGGATGATTCATTTAAATGTTAGACTAACTCTAGCTTGTCGTTTGCCATATTTCTGTATCAATGATCAGTCATGGACAACTGGGCGAAAAACCTCGTAACAGGATCATACTACCAGCTCAACACTCAGTCAGCACTAACATGGCCGCAGGCTGAAGTCAGCTGCAAACAACAGGGCGCCACCCTGGTCAGTGTCGCAGATCCCAACGAACAGGCTTTCATCTCAGGTAAGGTGCCACCCGGTGGATTTTTACTGTTACCGAAACAGATATTGAGGGGTTTGTTCGCAAATGATTGAGAATTGGTTATATCACAATGGGCTCAAGTTTAATTATCTTTAAATCTATTCCTGTTAATTTAAAGAACCCTTAATCATCACATTGTGTTGGAAACACTTTACCTTTCACTTGAATGGAGAGAACAGCATAACAAAGAAAAAACATAAATATTAAAGTTTGCCGTGTTTCAGGACACATTTTACTGCACTGACACAAAGATCATGTCTCTTGATTTCTAAAGCCTGAAACACACAAAATGATAAAAGAGACAAGATTCGCAGGCCTGTGATCGTTTGACTCTGATTTCGGTCTTTTTGTGGATTTGTTATTTTACGCAACAAAAAAAGGAACAGTGTGAAAAAGAGGAACAATTTCTTTACCCTGTCCATTTCCTTTTTGCCGTCCCTCTCTACCACACACAGCACTGGTAGGATCTGGGAAACATAAACTCTGGATCGGGGTGGTTCTGGACCCAGAGCATGGCTGGCAGTGGTCCAATGGGAAGCCTTTCCGCTACTTGAGATGGAATCAAGGTAAGTCTTCCCTCCAGTTAGAAAAAAAAGATTTAAAATGCTCAGCTGGAGTTTCCTTAATGACCGTGGATCATTCAAAATGCATAAAATCCGTTTTTTCAGCAAGGCAAACCCATATGGATAACGTGTTCTCCACATTTTATTTTCATATCATCATCTTATAACTCAGTTAATATCTATTGGATACATTGGAAATTACATGAAATGACATATCTAATAACCTATTTCAGATTGGATATAAGCAAAGCAATAGTGATACGATACAATGTATGTGAATCTCCACTACTCTACAGAAGCAAACTCAAGTTAAACCATCATCTCTTTTTTTTCCTTCTGAAGGAAACCCACTTCCGAATCCAGGACACAACTGTGGATTTCTGGAAACTACCGGGCAGCACATGTGGCAAAGTTCATCCTGTGCGAAGAGACTGGGCTATGTCTGCTACAAAGACATGGTCCCACCCACTCCACCGCAAAGTACACACGAATATTCATCCCTCCTCTGGCTACTGGAATTGTGTTGTGACAAGCTCACTGTACAAGATCAGTCATTCAATCCCTCATATTTGTATTCTATCTATGTTCTTTTTTAATCATCAGTTGAGCAAGGATTTTGTTCAAGCCCATGGATTCCCTACAGTGGTCACTGCTTCCACCTTCAGCGTTCTTTACAAACATGGTCAGATGCACAGAGGGAGTGCCGCAAAGAGCGAGGGGACTTGGTCAGCATCCGCAATGTGGAGGACCAAAGCTTTGTCATCTCTCAACTTGGATATGGTAAGTGAGGAGGCCACGGGTATGAAGACAGTCCAATGTTCTCAAACAATCAAGATTGTGCTGGTCCATTTTTTGCTGTGGGATGATTTAAACAAATAATGATCAATTACGATGTAAAAAGCATATACAACTCTTCGATGTCCATGTCTGTAGCATCCAACGATGAGCTTTGGATTGGACTGAATGACAGGAAGACAGAGGGGCTGTTTGACTGGGGTGACCACTCTACAGTCAGCTTCACCAGCTGGCAGTATGGGAAACCTACGGTGTCTTCTGAGACAGAAGACTGTGTTCTCATCACGGGGGAGGTAAAAAGCATTATGTGGGTATAATGGTGCATATAAATCCTTCTATTCATAAATGTGTATCTGAACACATCATACATGGGGGAAGTGTCAGCTCACATCATGGCTGTAAGAAAAGTTTCTAAACACAGTACCAACCAAGAGAAAATAAAATCATTCATGAAACAGTTTCACGCAGACATGATCTTGATTTGTGCATAAGAACAAATTTACTACTTTTGTTGAATTCATCAATGTTTTCTGATTTCCAAATTGCTGGAAGAATAAATTAAGTGGTCCCCACTTCTTGTAAATACCAACAGATTTGCACCAAAAACATCTAAACATTAATGTATGAGGTTTAAATGTGTGTAGATTATCTACCCAGTAAATCAAAACAATATATGTTTTAATGGTGCTTTCTTCTTTCAGAAAGGGAACTGGGCCGATCGCTCGTGTGATGAGAAACACGGTTTTTTCTGTATGAAGCAGAGTGAAACCGAACCCACTGGAAAAGAAGTAGATCTGGACATTGGCTGCAAAGCGGTGAGTGAAGTTTACATGCTATATGCAAAAGTATGTGGCTAAAGAGGGTGTGTGTTTAAAACTCAAATTAAAATATAAGAAGTAACTGGTTGATTCAGTCATCATCTGTAAATTCTGCATAATTTACAGATCTACAGATAACATAGGAGATTAAAATAAAACAAATCTTGAAACAACTTTATCATTGTTTTAAAAAACCTTCACTGGTGAACTGCAGATCAATGTCTTTAACAACAGAATGGATATTCAGCCCTTAAACGCAGTTTAATCCAAGATTGATTTCCAACAGGGTTGGAAAAGACATGGTTCCTACTGCTACTTTGTAGGAGCTGAGACAAAGACCTTTGATGAAGCCAAAGATGGCTGCAAGAGCTCAGACTCCTACTTAGCTGATGTTTCAAATGGGTAGGACATTTTCTTGTTTTTATGAGTCATGTGATGCTAGTGCCATCAAGTGTTTGTTTCATACAATTCAATCCCACAAGAAACCTATAAACTTGTGTAAATATTTCCAGGGTGGATAATGCCTTCCTTGTCAGCTTGGTGGGGTTGAGACCAGAGAAATACTTCTGGCTTGGGCTCTCGAACCAGAAAGACCTTGATGAGTTTGTGTGGACCAACAGAAACTCTGTGACGTTTACACACTGGAACGCCGAGATGCCAGGTATGAACAAATATGAAATCCATCTTTAGTCAGTAGAGATTTACAGCAACGCCATAATTGACATTACATCATTTTTCAATCAAACGCTCAAGGTAACCGACAGGGTTGTGTTGCCATGACAACTGGAATTTTTGCTGGACTCTGGGATCTGCTGCCCTGCACCAACCAGGAAAAATACATCTGCAAACACCTGGCCGAGGGGGCAGTTTTAACCGCTCCACCACCCACTCAAACTGCTCCTCAGTGTGCTGAAGGTTGGATGCGAGTGGGCACAAGAAACATGTGCTCTAAGGTACATCAACAGCTAAATACAAAAGTTAGGCTACTGTAGACAAGTCAAATGATGTTCCAACGATTTAAATCCTCCACTATACTACTGTCCTTATCTGGCGGACTTAATTTCAACCTGCCCTTCTTGTCTTGAAGTTTTTTACAGGGTCCCAATCATTTGAGAAGACATGGTTTGAGGCCAGGGATTACTGTCAGGCCATTGGAGGAGATCTGCTGAGCATCCACAGCCCTGCGGAGCTACTAGTGGGACGGTATGAGTTGATTAAAAACAATTCTAACTCGATGATGAACACAACGCTGATATCTAAAGCAGGGGTCTTCAACGTTTTTCAGGCCAAGGATCCCCCAACTGATGGAGAGATGGAGCAGGGACCCCCTACTATATATATTGTATAAAATTGTGTTTTATATTAAACTGGGCCGAGTGCCATGTATAAACATAGCTACCCTGTTATTGTGCATTCAATACTAAGCTATTCAAATAATACACAGAAAGATAACGTCTTTTGCCTCCATTTATCTGTTCGCTACAATATGTTGGATTCATGTTAATGTCTATTCAAAGACATTTAAATTTGTGGAAAAAAAATTGGTTGTACATTTTTTTTTTTTAAATATAAAAAATTGTCTAATCAACAAAAAATTCCGCAACCCCCTGCAGTACCTCCGCGGACCCCCTAGGGGTCGCGGACCCCCTGTTGAAGACCTCTGATCTAAAGCATTATTTCAGCAGTGAATGTCACACTTTTTCAAATGTTAGATGGTCAAATTATTGATGTGTGTTTTTTTTATCGTACTGTAGCCATGGAAAGGCCTGGATTGGGCTTAATGTTCCGGATTCAAGCACCGGTTATACATGGAGCGATGGATCTCCGGTTAGTTGTGTTTTATACTTTTTAAATCTAATTTCATAACTCAAACATATCTCAGCATTTTTTCTGTATATGCATTTTATTCTTATTTACTATGACTATGTATTTTTTGTTTGTTTTGTTCACAGTTAAACTTCCAGCACTGGCAGGAAGGAGAGCCTAACAACTTTAATAATGCAGAATCATGTGCTGAATTCAGAATATATCACTGGGATGAGTCCGGGTCCTGGAATGATGTGAACTGTGAGAGTTACAATGACTGGCTGTGCCAGATCCGCACAGGTACAGTTGAGAAATAATATGAACTGAATGCTTATATTTTGTCTCTTCTGAAGAGAAATGAATTGTAATTTTCATTTCTCTAAATCAATTGTAATATATATTCAGTTGAAGGTCAGCACCTTGACTTTTAGTATGTTTTCTACAATGCTTAAGAATGTTGTAATTCTACAGTGCACAAATATTTACTTAAAAAGCAAATACTTTTTTTTTTACTACTGCTATACTAAACCAGATACTGTTATCCATAGTAACTCAAACCATGGGGGACCAAACTGACAATCAAATCCCCAATTCCTGCTAATGCTCAGCAAGTGTCATATTGAATATTAATAAGTGCTGTAGTAGTAAGAATGGTAGCTTTGTTAGCTTTGTTTTAGCTTTATTTTGATTGACATTGACAGCTGTTTGTGTCTGTGCAGGACTGATTCCAAAACCCCCTCCAAATAGCACTTTAAATGGTAAGTTGACATTGCAAAGCCACAGACCCACAAAACATCTTGCATGAACACTTTTAAAAATAATTCTGGCTAGTAGCACAACATTTCCTACAGTGGACTGTAGGTCTTAGTATTCATTCATAAAACTATTTTAAAAATAGATTACTTAAAGCGATACTGTACGTGGCTTGCATTTTGAATTGCTGCAATATTTCCTGTCAATAGCAGGCGGTTTAGATGGTTGGTTTTAGATTGGACAGAAAACTTTTTCTGTCTCTAGTTTTTAATAACATTAGAAATATGCATTTTTATGTTGTCTACATACAGTAGGAAGGTTACTTATTTATTATAGAGTGAGGAAAAAACTGATTTTAAAACTTAAATTATCAATGTTTTTCTAAAATCTTTGCAGATTACAACACCACTTCAGATGGATGGCTTGTGTGGAAAGGGAGTCAGTATTTCATCAACAGAATGCCAATGCCCATGGAAGATGCTCGTCACTACTGTCAGCAGAGGCATGGCGACTTGGTATCTATCAGCAGTAAAGAGGAAAACGTCTTCTTATGGAAACAGGTCAGTATTTTGTTGGTTTGGTAAACAGCACTTTCAAATTTGGCATTTTAATAACAAGCATTTTTTTTATTAAAGCTTCTGTGTATTTCTGTGTGTGTTTTCACAGATATCCAGAGGCTATGGGCAATATTATATTGGTATGTCTGTGGATCTTGACGGGTCATTTTGGTGAGTATTAATTAAACCCAGAGAAAACTCTTGGGCCTCCATATAATTTTCAAGGATTAAAGTCACAGTAACATTAAAGCATGTGCATCCTTAGCTTCAGTAAGGTGACGTGATATTTACATGAATGGGGTTTGTGGATAAAAAGATCTGGTGTCAAGTGATTGTTTACATGAGTACAGAATACATTTTTGTGTGTGCTTAAAGGTGGATGGATGGTACTTCCTTGTCAGTGCAACAATGGGACGAAAATCAACCTAATGTTGAAGCCTTTGATGAGAACTGTGTATCTATGACTTATTTTATGGGTGAGCAATCTAAAGAGAGCTTCAGAGCAAATAACAAATACAAGAAAGTCAAATTTAAGGTATCATAGTATATAAATGAAATAAATAAATAACAAGTAAAATGCTACTGAGAGTGAAATGTGTCTCATTGTATCTCTGCTGTGCTCACAGGTTTCTGGCGTTCTAACAATTGTGGCCAAGAGTACCAGTCCATTTGTAAACGAGGAGGCTCAGCACCTGCCAACACGACCGTGGCCCCCACAGTTCCTCCTGTAGGCGGCTGCCCACCTAAGTGGACGAAATTTGACTCGAAGGTTAGAAATCACTGTCAGCCTTAATAGAGTTTGATGGTGGAAAAAAAATGCAGACGCTTAATCAAAAAAGCATAGCGCTCGGTTGTAGAGTGACAAATAATTACTTCATTTGTTGTCTGCAGTGTTATAGTGTCAATAGCCGGAGGATCAACTGGGAAGAAGCAAGAAAACTGTGCATAACCATTGGAGGAAATTTGGTCTCTATTCCTACAAGACGTGTGCAAGGTTTGGTCCATTTCTGCTATATATATTTGTGATGATCACAATCATATACAATCAAGTGTACAATGTAGTGTGAAAGTTCATTCTCGACCTTTGGGAAACACCTGAGAAAATAACTCATTGGGGGGGAAAAGTCTACACTAGAAAAAGGATCTTGACTTATGCTGTTAATTAATCATATTCCTGCAAAATTGTTATTGTACCCTTCTATTAGGTTTGCTAACCCTAACCCCATTGTCAGCTAACCGGAACCTGGCCTCTAACTCTGACTGGAAAACAGATACAAAAAACCTTACCTAACTTCTACCTTTGACATTTTTCAGCATTTCTAATCCCTATAATGGCTACAGTAGCAACTGCAGATCTGTGGATAGGTTTGAATAGTAAAAAACATGAGGGATATTTCTGGACGGATGGAAAGCCAAGGCGATACACGAACTGGGGATATGCTGTAAGTATATGTAAAACTGTCATGTACATTACCAGCTATAAATCCTGTTTTCTCTTAACTACAGTGGCTTAAATTCTCATGTTGCTGCAGTGATGAAGAAATGTGCTTCAGGGTGTGTCAGTGCATCATTACAGGTTGTGTGTGTGTTTAAGGTGAACAATTGAAGAAGAAGCACATTTTTAACCAGAGATGGCATTGAAACACTAGTTTTTAGTTTAGTATTGATGTACTTGAAAAATTAGAAAAGTATTTTTAACAGCATGGTAATGTATTCACTTAAAAAAAATGTCTCCTGTAGAAACATCGACGTCGTCCTGGGACCTTTTATCAGAGATGGAATGAGGTAACATTTCAAGGACAAAAAACGCTAATTTGAAATTTTCATGTTGGAGTAAAATTTAAATTTGTAACACTCATCTGTACTTTACCAGGAAGACTGCGTTGTGATGAACCACAATTCTGCCATTGGGACAGGGACATGGGTGATAAAGTCTTGCAATGACTCCAATGGTTATGTCTGTCATCGAAATCTTGGTGAGTTCGTCCCGTCTGTGTTTTAAAAGTGATGATGGCTTAAAAACTGATCATGCAACATTTTGTTTTAGTATAGTACGTCTTACATTGAGGCCCCAAGTGCAAATGGTATACAGAACCTTTCATCCCCAAAAGTCAAGGTTTACTTTATTACTTAGTAATATAAAGTTTTGTAAATATTTGGCAAAATTCTTATATGAAAACATAAGCTAATCGCTTAATTTCTGTCTTGCTCTCTACAGACCCAAATATCCCGTCTCAACCAGAACCAGTAGTTCCTAACTTCTACGTAGCTCTGGGAAACGACAGCATCAAGGCTGTGACTAAAAATCTGACCTGGGACGATGCCAAGAAACATTGTGAAGGTGAAAAAGCCAAGCTGGTTAACCTGCGAAATGAATGGACACAGGCCTATGTTGAACTGCTGGCTATGAATCTCAAAGCTCCTCTTTGGATTGGACTGAACAAGCAGCAGGTACAAGGCTGCAAACATCTGAAATTACTGTACTATTGCACAAAACTCTCAGTTCCAGTAAAATCATTGCAGATTTGATTAAGCAAGATTTTTAGCTTCATGACAGTCGGCATAAAACCTCCACAAGACATATGACTATTCTGCTACAACAATAATACAAAACTGTACATTTGTTTAACCTGTTGCTAGTGCTTTATAGAAGTGTATTTCAAACAGCAGTAAAAACGTTGTTGAATGTTAGCAGCATGCTGAATAATTTGATCCACACCTGCTTCCAGACTGGGGGTTATTTTAGGTATATTGATGGCTGGCACTTGAACTTCGCCCACTGGGCTGAAGATGAACCAATAAGGGACCAACCTTGTGTGTACATGGACTTGGATGGAAAATGGAAGACTGCTTTATGCAATCGGACCATGAATAGTGTGTGTATTCAGTCTACAGGTACGTAGTGACAAGAAACATTAATTACTGCAGTCCACCAGTCATACGAAGTCTCAAACTGTGCAGGATTACATTGTAAATTCTGAATTACAAACTGTATAGATAAGAATGATGTTTGCTTGTTCACCTATCCCTTAACTGTGACTGTCATGAGGTATTATACTCATGTTGTTCTATGACAATGATCAAGAGTTCCAGTATATGAAGCTTTTTATGTTCACAACATTGAATGTCACTGTAAGAAATCGCGTTATATGTTGATCTCATCATCACTGTCTCTGTTCCTCACAGATGTGGCACCAACAGATTCAACCATATTCCCCGGAGTTTGCCCTGAAGACGGTGGAGAGTACCAATCGAGCATTTCCTGGCTGCCATTCAGGGGTTACTGTTATTTGTTTGTCTCGGAGGAAAGTGAATGGGCAGATGCAGCTAGCAGTTGTGTAAGGCATGGTAAGAGACACTCAATTCAGAGAGAATGTCACTCTCACCAGTATAGACTGAGAAAAAGCTGCAATATTTACTCAGTAATTGTTGGAATCTGACTCTTTTTTTGTGAAGGTGGAATCCTGGCTAGCATTGAAAATCCCTCTGAGCAACAATTCCTCCGAAGCAACATGGAAATATTTGCCAACAGCCACAGCTCGTTCTGGATCGGCCTGTATAAAACTCATAAAGGTATTAACACACTCAGAAAAAGATCATTTCAAACGATTCTACTAACTAAAATCAGTTTAGGCAAAATAAATTAGACAAACCAATCATAAAATCCGTTCTGCTGATCAAAGTGAGCTAAACCAGGAAGTCTCCAAAATAACAGAATTGTAGCTCAAATTCATTATTTTCTAAAAAGCCATTTACCTCTTTTATTTGTGTTGCCTTGTGTAGCTAGCAGATACAGCTACATAATGATATGGATATGTTTGTGTTGCGCACAGGGACATGGATGTGGTTGGATAAAACCGTCTTGGACTACACCAACTGGGCTGAAGGTGAGCCCGATGCTGACTTTGGAAGTATCGGATCCTCAGATGGGACTTGGCGATCGGGTCGCAGATGGCATGATCGACCATACATCTGTAAAACTCCTAAAGGTATGATCATCACACCCACACAGTTTAAAATACTATATTTTCATAAGCACATTTTACACAATCTAATGCAGTAAGACAAAACAATACAAAACACTAGCAAAAAACTAATAAAAATGTATAGGTGGAACAGATAAAATTACAAATATTCCGTGAGAGATTCATTATGTACTCATTCCTTTCCTCTTCCCCGTCAGTGATGCCCACTGATCCAGGCACAAAACCTGGTAAGTTACACATGTTTCCCCTTAATTTGTGTAGTGAGATAAATTGAAAGTAAAACGTTGTCTTGAATTGTTCGGACTGATCACTTTGGACTGAATCTGTGCAGAACCACACGGAGGTCCGGATCCTCGCAGTCGTGTCCACACGAGCTTGGTAGTGGTGCTGATCATTGCCATCGCGTCTTCACTGATAGCCATTGGATTTTTCATCTACAAGAAGTCCCCTCGTTCGTTACCCGCCTTTGACAATCCACTGTACTTCAACAGGGAACGATCTCAGCCCGATGTGGTGGACACCAATAAACTGATAGAGAAGGCAGAGGAGGAAAACCCTGAGCCTATTATATCTCTGTGATTTATCAAGTAGCATAATCTAGTGGGACATGCACTGTACTGTATATCGCCGACTGATGTATTACACATTGATGCTTCATTTATGTTTTTGCTATAATTTTTTTTTTTTTACTTTATACGGTCTATATTCAGTTATTTAACAGTTTGTCACTAAATGTGAGTTTCAGCTGAGTTGGCGATGTCTAACCTCATGGAACAGAATTTAGGCTCTAGGATGTCTCAATGGGAATAATTAGTATTTGACTTTATCTTTTTTGATGTATGACTGAATGTATAGGAATGTCACGTTATGCTTATGCCCACTAGATGCAGGTCATTGCTTTTAATTTGAAATCTCTAAGCCTGTCACTGTTAAAATGAACATTAAACTTGGCAAAAAAACAATAAATCTTCACTTGTTGCGTTATTTCTTATTCATTTCTTATCAGGTGACCAATGAATTCACTTTGGCTAATGGTAACTGACTGGTAGTTACTCGCATTTCAATAAGACCTCAGCTAGCTCAGGTGTAAAGTCAAAGTCTATCCTCTCCTTCCTCCATTTGGCCTCCATGTCACAGAAGCTCCTGATGCAATTCAAGCTGTGTTGTTGACAAATCTCCCGTCAGACTCCATCATTAGCATCACAGCGAGCTAAGCTGACGTTAACTCTCCCGGTAACTTAGCCTGATGTGAGTTGTTAACTTTCTAAACTAAGACGCCATTGAAGAGTTTAGAGTTTAGGTTCCACTGACTTCACAGTTATCGCTAATTGAACCGATATCGACATCACCTGCGTTTCCTTCTGGTTTCCTGCCATCGACAGTCGTTGGTAAAGGTGCAGTACCGTTTTTGTCCACACAGGCTGGCTGCCTGCGGTTATTTCCCCGGGGGCGCTGTTTCACCCGTTTACATGAAAGGGCTGTTATATTGTTTTCTGTCTTTGCTTTGTTTTATTTTAATTTTTTTCTAACACTATCAAACGTCCTTGGTTTCCGTAAAGTCAGCTTTATACATCTGAATTATTATTATTATATTTATTTTATTTTTATGATTATTATTATACTACAAAATTAGGGCTGTGAATAGTAATAATCGAGGCAGGTGCTGTTATCGTCAAATAAAATGTCATTATGGTCTGAATAATAAGTGACATAGGTGCAATTATCTTCAAATAAAATATCAATAAACACATTGTCTTTTAATACTTATTTATGTTTCATTTTTCTAACTCTGTCAAGCAGCCGTGGGTCTGTTGGAAGGTGCGACGTAAATCCTACTTATTATTATTATTATTCAAAATGTGTGGTCTGAATACTATTGAGTGTGGCAGGTGCTATTATCTTAAAATAAAATAAAACTTAACACATTCTTTGTTTACACATTTTTAATGATTTTCACCAACAGAATGCATATTTGTCAAAATCAAGTTCTGAATGCTGTACAAAACACACAAACAAACAAAACAAAACGATTGTACTGAAATGAACTCGTCGACTCGAAGCAATCATACACATTAGGTCAAGTCGAGACCAGACAGTGTAGCCAGCTCTCTGCTTCTCCCTATATTTACCTAACAAGGCAATAATGAAGTATGTACAAATGCATAGAGATTGTATTCAAGCACTATATTTTATCACAATTAGATGCATAGAGGATCCAGCATATAACACAGGTCAGTGTCACCAAAAGACTATTCATGCTTCCAGACACAGCAAATGCAAGTCAATAAATATGATTGAACACCAGTTTTAAAAAGTAGGAAGCAAAGAATGACTTCCCTTTGGAATCAAGTAGAAAAATAGTTGGACTTTCAGTACCAATGTTTAACATAAACAATTCACTTCTGAAGATATGCATCTGGTAATAAATACACATGTAAGTTGATCCCACATATGTGACTTTCTAGAGAGAAAAATCATAAAATCAACGTACGAAAGCCAAGAACAGACTGAATGATTTAACTTTATCATGGTATCTCAAGATTATGATTTAATTATTTGATGACCTATTCTGGGCTGCAACTAATGATAATAACATAAATGATAGAAAATGTCAAAAATTCGGAAACGGTACACATTGCATGATTTGTGTGACCAACAGTCCTAAAACAAAGTTACAAAATGTTATAATGTTCTGCATTTGTGCTCGAAAAAAATCTATGTGAGGCAATTATTTTTATTATTATAGTATTATTTTATTTTACTAAATCAAAATCTCCAATATAACACCAACAAGAAAATCAACTTGTAATCTGCAATAGTCGGTAAAATTCAGGATTCATTGATAGTGGAAATAATTGTTAAATGCAGCCCTTTTTTAAACCAGAATACTTCATGAGCTAACAGATGCAGCTTAATTTTGAATAATGTTTGTGCAAAAATACACACACAGACAAATGGATTCGATGAAAACAATTCAGACCAAACTGTACCCTACAAGTGCTAAAATTCGTATTAGCAAAGAAAATGAAAAAGGGACAAAGTGTGCGTGTGTGTGTGTGTGTGTGGCAAACAACATCAGGAAAAACGTTTTCTACAAAGATGACACATTCTGCCCTGTCCATTAGTGCATTATAACTTGAGCAGCATAAAACCATGCACCGATTAGCAGTCGAGACAAACAGTCATGAGTGTGTGTAAGAATCTTTGTGCCATTGTCTTGCGTCTCTGTCTCTACCTCGATCCCTATCTCTGTCTCTTTCCCTGTCCTTGTGCCTTTCTCTATCTCTCTCTTTGTCTCTATCTCTATCTCTGTCTTTCTCTCTGTCTCTGTCTCTCTCTCTTTCTCTGTCTCTGCCGTGGTGATGATGGTAGTTGTGTTGATTGTGTACGGGATAGTGCTCCGCGTGGTGTGTCCGCGGTGGAATGTGCTGGTGATGCCTGTGCTGCCGATTGCGTTCATTGTGCTCCTGCTCATAGTCCTCTTCGACGTGTGGCTGACTGTTGCCACGGTGATGCTGATGGTGGTGGTGGTGATGCTGGTGGTTGCTGTTATGATGGTGGTGGTTGTTGCCCCGGTGGTTGTAGCGAGCCTCCTCCTTGTCCTCCTCCACCAGATCCTCCGCCTCCTCCTCCCTCTCCTCGGGCAGGGGCCTGCGGGGAGGCCTCTGGCTGTAATCCCTGCTCGACTGTACTTCCATGCCACCGGGTGTCTGGCTGTGCTGGGTGTTACTGTGGTTCTCCATCCGGCGGTGGTGGTGATGGTGATGGTGGTGGGTGTGCTGGGGTCTCTTTGGTTCATTCTTAAGGAGCCGCTCGTCCTCCTCTTTTTGGCCCACCTCCGCCCTCTGCTCCTGGGCCTGGGCTGAAGGGGGGTCGGGGTCTAGGTGGTTCTCACGGGAACCCTTCCTCTTGGGGGCTGCTGACTTTTTGTTCTTCTGCTCATCCTGGAAGAAAACAATGCAACATATCATCCGACTATAGTCACACCACATACGTACTATACATGTTTTCACATTCAAGCTGTCACACATTTGTATTTTCAAGTCCATACACACAAAGTCAGATATACACACACAGCAGCTGTTATGGAGGCAGCTGGCCCACATGTGCTTATTGGCAGCCTCACCAGAGGCAATTAGGATATTCTTGGATGATAATACTCAGATTTATCAAGGGACCTTGGAACGCACAGTGCAGCCTTTCTGCAACCGACTCATTAGCTGCCTCAGGCTTCTCTGGAACAACTGTTTATTCTTTTTCTATTTCACTATATAATCAATATAGTTTTTTGCTATATTGATAGATTATTCGATTTTTTGATGACTTACCGAAATGAAGATAAATGTTAGTAACTTCGCCAAAAGGTATTTAAGGTTATAGAGGACGATAAGAAAATAAGACAAGCTAACATTAAAGCAACACTATGCAACTTGTACTGAGCAACAGCGCCCTCTGCAGCCACAAATGGTGATTGATTGTTATGGGTTCCATGTCAGAGCGAACAAGTGTTTTTCATGTACAGAAAAAACAACAACGTGTTGAGTGGAGCTTTGACTGCGTCGTCCTGCTCTCTGAACTGAAACACAACTGAGTGGTGGATATTACCCATGATCCCCGGCTTCCTGAACCAGAAGAGCTGCTGCTGTTACATATGCATTAAACTATGTTCAGAATTCTTAATTTTTCTTAATTTTCTTTAATTTTAGAGTTTCCTCACTGTATATCAGCTATACGCTGGTTTTTAATGACTTCTAAGTCTTTTTTTAACTGATCTGCGTTACTGCAGTGAATGGTGGAAATGCAGCTACAGTAGGATTTGAAGGTATCTCACTCACCAGAGGTAGATCTATCTCATTTCAGCGACTTTCCAGTGGAGTAGGATGAGGAGAAATGAAATGAAAATGTTAGATGAAAGAATGAAAACAAATACAGACGCAGCACACTGCGAATTTCTTTCGTTACTATTCAAGTTTATCCATATTCAGCAGATTCTGATACAGATGATGTGAATGGGATGAGATGAGATGACAGTATGAATGATATTATATTCTATAACTTTTATTGTGCACGTAGTTTTTCCCCTGCATGTGTACAGCATGTTTCTGTGTTTGATCTACCGGCTTTCCTGTAGGATTGGTGGGCAGTGTATTCTCGGCCAGCTGGGCCACCAGTGAGTTGGCAGCCTCCATTTCTGGTGGATGAGTGGCTCTCCAGTAAGACTCCAGATAATCAGCAATGTGCTCACAGGCGTCTGTTAGCTGGTTTTCATCTAAGATGACGTCAAACATTTCCTTTAGAGAAACACAAACAAAGAAAAGAAAATAAGTAAAAGACCAACAACGAACACCCCTGTAACTGGCACAGTATTTTAAAATCAAACTTTCTTGCAGTGAGGTTCAGACAAAGAGATGTAAGGAAATGAGGTCATGATAAAAAGGGGAGACCCAGATGAACAGTGACATGAACATTCAGTGAAGACTTTGAATTTGGCATCAAAGAGAAATATGCTGAATTCAAATAGACTGTGACTAAAAATACTGAAATCAGCTTATACAACCATGAATCATGTAAAGCTGCAACATCCTCTAAATTACCAGGAAAGAAAACTACTGTGTTGTCATTGTTTCGTCAATAGTAGCTACGGCTCTTCGCAGACGTTTCAACTTTAATTGAAGAAACAAATCCAAATGTATACTTCTAGACATGAAGTGAGACATCAAACATCTGAACCACTATCGTTCCATCCATCTATTCATTCATTCAGCCTTCATTAACTCCCACTGCACCAATTTTATGCAGGGGCCACTAGATGGCACTCACAGGCGGACACTGGGCGAGCTTGTCTGCTGCCACCATCTGAACGTTAAGATGTTTGGTCTGAGACTTCCCTCTCGTCTTGATCAGTCTGGTCAACACCTACACAGCAGGAGTGAAGACAATGAAATGAAAGAAGGACAAAGTAACTCCTTGTATTTTACATGAACGTAGGATTCATAATACTGTTCATAGAACTGAGGAACCAAATCAGTCCAAAAGAAGGTCGTCGCTCACATCTTGGAAAAAACGTTTTCCATCTAATTCTACTGAGCTCTCCAGCTAAGCTTACTTTCGGTGAGGAGATCTTGACGTAGACGAGGATTGGAGCCAGGGAGGTCTTAGCCACCTGGAGAGGGTGATTGACTGTGTCTGCATCCAGAATCACCAGCTGCAGGCTGCGTGCCAGCTCAAAGATACGCTCCACCTCGCCCTGGATCTGAGCTAAACAAGCACACAGTCAAAGAAGGACGTGAACATCAGGAAATCCGTCAGTTGTGCATCTTTCATTTCCTTGTTTACATGTAAAACAGGACGACACATCACGTATGAGCATGTATTGATAACACACACATTGTGCAACTGCATGTCATTTTTAACTATTGTACAAACACCTTTATACATGTCTGCATTAGAGAGTTGATGGTGTTTTCAATTTTTTTTGTTTGAATCAAGATCCAGAGATGTGAATTAAAACTAAAATACTTTGCATATTTCATTTTTTTAAAGTTGAACTGCCAAACAAGGTATTTGGTTGGAGATTTAAAAAAAAAAAGTCATATGTTGAGAAATGTCAATCTCAATTTATTCAATTTTCTGGAACTTTCAAGCACATTTTACGATGTTCTTCAACAGAAGGAGGAGCTTGTGATGAAACTGTGTTGTCAACAATGTCACATGTTGGTCTCTTCAACATAAAGGACACTTGGGACTTCATGCTGCATTGTTTCTATGTATGAATTTAAGAAAAAGTTTGTGATATTCATGTTTCTGCTGAAAAATAACTAAAATAACAAGCAAAAAGTAGAGCAACTCATATGACACAGGATGAATAGCTCATACAAATAAGCAGTGCCTCATTAATGAGAGTAACAAATTAAATGGTGTGTATTTATGTGTTGCTGTGTAACTAATCCAAAAGAGACAGCAGGATGTTACACTCATAGGGTGAGTAATTCACAGATAGGCCACTAGAGGGATTTCAGCGAGGAGGGGCACAGAGGAGTTTCTTTATTCTGGTGTTTAAGAAATATAACAGACAATTATATCTGAAATATTTGTAAACCCACTACAACAAATAATCTGGATCAAAGACAACAAGTCAAAACAGTGGCATGACAGTGGATTTTGGTGCTGATATGAGGTGACGAGAGGAGGAACAGGGAGGAAGGTGAGGATACACACATGGGCTACCAGAGCGTTCAGTCATACATACCGGCAGCATCTGGGATGAGAGAGCAATGAGAAAGACAAGAGTAGAGAAAACCAAGTAAATCTTTTCCCCTTTCATTCTGTCTCCCTCTAACCAAGAGGACCAGTTACGACTATACTACTGTACAAAGTCACTGTGGCAAAGACATTCTTCAATTAAGTCTATAGCTGCTGTCAGACATGAGGACTGAAGTCTAAACTCTGGATATTCTCCTGAAATCATCCGGAAGGGCCGTACGTGAGATTTCAAAGGTACGAGTTAGTTGCTCCGGACTTTCTCCAGAGTTTTTTCTGCCAGCACCCGAATAAAAACTCCAGAGAATGTCCGAGTGAGCTCATGTGAGACTAAAATCTCTGTAGAATTCACCGTGAGCTAGTGGGCACGTTGATGAAGTTTCTATCACGCAACAGACATAAAACTGATAAAAAACAAAAACAATACAAAGATCTCAGGACTAATAACAAAGTCATGCACACACAGACAAAAATGTCAACTTCATGTTCTGCAGCAGGATTTATACGTCATGCCCTGACTGATGATATCATTTTACGGAGTCCATCCGGACAACATCTTTGCAGTGTTCATGTAAAAAGAAAAATCTTGTCAACCTAAACAGTGTTTCAATAAGATTAAGAAAAAGTCTGACACATTCATTTATTTCAGTCAGATTAAGTTGTTTGTTTCGGCCTTATTAGAGTTAGAAGTGGGTGATGTTTGCCACAGGGGACAGTAGAACGAGTACTAGACAATTAAAGTTATTTTGCAGTAAAGTCCGACCATCTGGAATCTGTATACTGATAAAAGATTATTTGCCACAGCTGCAGGCTGCAGGTTAGGATGAATTAAGCCATCATACATCATTGTGCACTTTAGGATCTGGTTTCCTGTCTGAAACTGCCTTCAACTATTATTAAATTTTTTAAATCTAGCTCAGCATGATCTCACCACGTATTTAAATGATTTTATATATTTTAATATTTTTTTTTTAATATTTAATATTTTTCTCATCTGTAACATTTCTATTCTTGTATCTGTGCTTTAATCATGTGTGATCTTCAAGTAACTTTTGTTTCCTATTTGTTTGCTTTTCCTCCGCCGTGGAGGTTCTATTTGTTTGTCTATTAGTTGATTAGATGATTATTATTGTTATTATTATTATTATTATCTCTTACTTCCTGCTGCTGATGTTTTCCCTCCACTAGACGACTGCTCTACCAGAGTTGGCTCAGAGCGCGGTAGAGCCGCTTTCTCCTACTTTGTTCCCTGGTCATGAAATAACCTGCGGAAATCTCTTCAGCTTAATGATTGTGTCTCCCAAGGAGAAATCAAAGCTCTGATAAAAACTGCAGAGTGCAAAAGCTTTCTCTAAGATGGACTTTGTCTCATTTATCGTTTGTCTCTTATCTGTTTTTTAAAATGCTCTATTTTCCTTAATTGTTCCTTGTCTGATTAGATATCTTGAAATAGTGTGTTATCTCGGGAATTCCTGGTTAAATAAAAACTAAAAGTGAAATAAAAAGTGAAATCAAACGCACCTAAATGGGAGCGGGTGTTGGACCGGTCCATTAAGGCCTTTTTGCCGGGGTTGTTGAGGATGGAGCGTTTAGCCAGAGAGATGTCTGCTGTGACTCGTGTGATACTGATTCTGGAGAGGAGACACAGTGAATAGCATTATAACTGTCAGGCTTTCCATCAAGTTCTATTTTATTATAAAGGTGCGACACTGAAGAATGCAATGGGAACTTACCTGCCTTCAAATCGATGTTTTAAAAAGTCAAATAGAGCTTTTTGCATCATATCTGTAACCTGGAATTAGACAGAAAACATGGAGTTTAAATGCAAAGTCCCTTTCACACAGAAATTCCAATATTTCTTTGAAAACTGGAATCGGGTCTCTCAGATTTGACAGCATCTTCATAAATCAAAGAGGATTAGGAGCGAAGATAGAGTGTGTGAGGGAGACTCACCTCTAAGCCCTTCAGTGATGGTCCCATTAGAACCACAGGACGCATTGTAGGCACTACATCATACATAGCCACCTGCTCCCCCTACAGCCACAGGAACACAGGATTCATTCACTATATTAGATGAAGTATCTATATGTATAAGCACTGCAAGCAACACATCCCTAATAGTCCTCATACTTGGTGTTTCTGAGAATATCTACACACAATAAATGTCACTTACCGGTTTCTTTTTCACTTGCTGATTGGCTGTGCATAGAGAAAGGTAACAGAGGAGCCTGATGTTAACTCACCAATCATACAAACTGACAACAAGCTGTCTCATCAAACAGTTCAGCTCCCACTGACCTTGTGAGGGAGGAGTGTATTTCTTTGAGTTCATATCTTGAGCGGGTTGAGCAGCTGCTTTACTGAAGTTTTGAGAGAAAAGTCCAGAATTACTGTAGCTCACGTTTAATCTTTTCCCACTCCAACCCTTCAGTTATGATTAATAAAGATCACTTTCACTCTGTGCTTTCAGTATCTCTTTAAATCGACTCATGAGACACAGCTGTATAAAGAGTCCAGAGTAAATCCCTTGAAGTGAGGCCGTTTTACATAATGCTGAAATTAATAGAAACCAAAGGGAAATGTATTAAAAACACCACGACCTGTAAAATCACTGGTGTGGTCCCATCATCTTTTGAATCTTTAATTAAAACTGATGTTTCTTTTGATCGAGATAATGCAACAGTGACATGATAAGGTTATAGCCGGCCTGTACGGATTATGAAATTTTTTTTGACTTGTTTAAATATTCTACGAAACGTTTTCAAAAAACGTCAGCTGAATACCTAAATAACATACAGTATAATCCTACATGCTACATACTTGGCTAAGGCCTTGGCAGCCTTCCTCGCCTGCACTTCTCTTCTGATGAGGATAGTTTCCAGGTTGACTGGACTGGGGACGAAGCCCACCACACCATCCTCCTTCACCGGCCGGCCGATCCACCATTCATTGTTAAACTTCTGGAAGTTAAAAACAAAAAGATCTGAATGTAAATGATGCCCTTCATATCTTCATTATTGCATTTTATGTCTTTGTTATCTACTTTTTTCTCTTTTCACTTTTATCAACGTTGTGTGCGTTTGTTTCAAACCTCTTTGACGTGCAGGAAGTCTCTGGACTCGAAGGTGACGGCCTGGCCCGGTACGGGGACGTTGTCGTCGTCTGCTGGAGTGTAAGAGAAGTTGCAGCGAACGGCGAATGCAACAGGCTTGTACTGGATACATGGGACAGGTGTTCAGAACAAAATGTTACTACTAATGTCACCATCATCTTAATCCATAAACTTCACCAACACACACGTGCTCACTCAAATTCTAATTAATAAAAGAAAATGTAATGATTTGTTTTTCTCAGAGGTAATCTCAACTAATAATGAACTAATAATAATGTGTGCACAGTATTTTCCAGATGATTTATCCATTGGCTGATAAAAATCAGCTGACTAATAAATAATAAAAATATGGACTTTGTTGATCAGTTTCAGTTACAGGATGCTGGTATTAAACTTTGCTGACACACTCTCATGTCTTTGTCTTGAATCTAACAGAGACACTGTTAAAGTTGTCTCTAAACCCCTGTGCTTTTTATGACACGTCAAAAAGTCTGCTGTGAAAAACGAAAACTGCATCGTCCTCTTTGTCGCTCAGCAGCTTCCTCCCGACTGAACGCCTGTTGGTGCTGTAATCCTATCACAGTCAAATGTCAGCGGCGTGCGGATGAGGCTGCTAATTACTCCACTTTGAAAAGATGAGGCGGAGGAGGAGGCTGCAGGGTTGGGGGGGACGGGCAGAGGGTGTTTGCCGCCTAATTACGAAGCACCAGCGGGAGCACATTAAATCTGTGGGGGAGGATTTAATTCAATATTCAATGGGACGTGTGTCAGCAGAGTTTGATATGAGCTGTGACGTTTGGATGTTTCTGTGTGTAATGTTTTTTCGTGGTCATTATATCTATAACAACTGATTACATTTACCCAATGAGAACCTGCAGTCAACTTGAAGTGGCCTGAAATGAACCCTCCACCACGGCTCCCTCATTATTGTACTTATCATCATTACTATATGTCTATTTTATTTTCTTATTAAATTTGATTCTTGCCCGATAAATTGTGTCAAAAAAATTAAATGTAATGATTAATCAGGAAATCGGAGAAAAATGGGTTTCTTATAGTAAAAACAGTACAAACTAAGTAAAAAAAATCTAGTTAAGTATTTAACACATCAGAGCAATTATCCATATCCTTCATTATTATCCTTCTCTAGTTGTTGAGCACATAAAAAGATGAAAAGGATAAAGACCCCAATAACTAATTTTAACGGCCGAATATTGCTCTGCTAATCCAATGTCCTGATGTCTGTGTTTGCTGTCTGTGATGTAATCACGTCCTTGAGAGCAGCCTCTCTGAAAAATGAGTCTGCGCTGGCAGCGGCGGGTCGGGTCGGCTGAGACCGCGATGCAGTGAAGTGAAGAAGTACCTTGGCCTTCTCCAGCTGCACCTGAGCATTTCTCTCCTCGACGAAGTCCAAATCGTGACGCTCTCCCTGCAGAGGAGACATAGTGATGACAGTTAGATCCCTTCATTGCAGTGTGTTACAGACTGATTCAGCAACGTAGTCTATTTGTACTACTCTGATAATAATCAATTGTTAAATCAATAATTAAATCCAAAATTCAAGTGGAGATTTGCTGCTTTTCTTTATCATATAATAATAATAATCATCATCATCATATTATCACAATATACAATAATCATTAGTTGCAGCACCAGGACAGCTTTCAGAAGACGTCTTTCTTCTTAAGACTGGCTTGATAAATAAGACAGTATCAGTGTTTTACCTATAGGACGTAAAAAAAAACGCTAATTACAATTAGTTTGTCGCATCAATTCCGCAAAATGTCTTTCAACCGCCGCCCTAATTCAAACTGACTGAGCACCATCACCATTGAGCTTATGGCCTGTTACTCATGCCTCCTCGTTCTCTGTTTCTTTTCTCAGAGCCCTCCTGTCATTAACTGTCAAGACATGTTGCAGCAGATCCCTCCAGGGATGCTCAGGTTTATGTGCCATGTGTCCCAGAGATTAGATTGTCCCCTCAAAGACATGGTAATTAATGCCCTCTGTGTCGTAGCCAGGAGGTGGCACAGCCCTCTGCGTCAATCTGGAACTCCTGATACACACTTGCATCCCAAAGTCACAAATCAGCCCTCTCTGTTGTAGACAGGCTGCTCAGTCTGATGCATATTAACAACACAGGCATCCTGCATCCTTCAATATTCTCAAACCAAATCAATTGTTAGCGCACAAAGGAATATATTATATTTTGTGCATATTAATGACATAGAACTTATTAGCTTTACTATTTCATAATATATCTTACTTATATTTCAATCTTTTTGTTCTACCTATTCACACCTTTGTTACTTTACACTTCCTTCGACACCTGTATCCAAAGCATCTTTCTGTCTGTTGTGATAAAACACTGCAGGACAGAAAACGATTCCTTTAGTTCTGTGTAATTTTGGTTCAGAGTGCAGACCAGAGTCACACTGACTGACAGATAACTTCTGAATAAACATATTTTGGTTTATTCTAACATCCTGTAATGTTGTACTTTGGCAACCAGAGGATATCAGAGTAAAACGGATTGTATTTCATTCACAGAACAAGAACTTACACACTCCCTGCTTCCTAAAAGTTATGTTCAGATAAACCTGCTTTGCATAAGAAAATATGTTTTGTAAGACATGTCCTGCTTTTTGATCGAGCATCTCTATCTACCAACCAACCAAACTAATCAATCAATCAACCAGACTTTATCAAACAAAGTGCTTTACACTATTAAAACCCTATTAAAAAAGTCAGAGTGGGTTTCTGTTCTGAGGTTGACTTTCACTTGAAACACCTGAGGGTTCCAGAGGTTCATAGGTTAAAGGTAAATCTGATAAATAGGTGAGACCAAGACCATTAAGAGCTTTACAAACCAATCATAACAGGTCGCCAGTGCAGAGACTTTGAAATTGGTGTAATGTGTGCATTACTTTGACTCTGCCTTTGACAATGATGGATTATGCATGTTTGTGATTATCCTAGGCCAAATAGCTGTGATGGAACTATCTTCAACTCCATGAAAACTCAGCTTTAACCGCTTGTATGAAAAAAGTAAAGTGAGAAAAGTGAGGGAGAGAGGTGTAGGAAGGGAGGTCGAGAGTAGGTGTGAAGGAGGCGAGAGAGAAAAGAAGAGAAGAGTCGACAAGTGAGGTGAGGACACTTGTTGAATGAAAGGAAGAAGAAAGAAGACTAACTGTGTTTCCAGACTGACCCTGGAGCACATTTTGGAGGTGTATGACAAAGGCAATGGGAAAATATGTTTAAAAGTGAATTTGTTCACTGTGATGTGAACTGACGCCAGGGACATGTTTGTTTGAGTTTGAAAAGTTTCACTTTGAGGGTTTTCAGGCTGGATAATGAATTTTAGAATCAAAAACAGTATAAGTGGCTTGTCTCTATTCTTTCCCGCCGTACGCGAGGAGGATCTGTAGTAGTTCTGTTATTTGAAGTTACAGAATACCCATGGGTCTGAAGCATACACTGTATATAAAGATGGACGACGCATCTCCACTTCCTCCTACTATTAAGCCAAAATACCTGCACAGTAGAGTCTGCACAGTAGTGATCACGGGATGGAGCCATGATATTTCTACAGCATCAAGTAACACATCTAAACTAAACTTACCATACAAATGAACACTTGAGTGTGATAAATAGCTAAAATAACAGAAACCATCTTTGAGAAACATTTATTTGATATGTCCTTGACTTTTTAGTATGACTCGTGTCCCATCAACTAACCAGGAGGGCAGGCAGCAGGGGGCGATCGAGACACTCTGGAGAACAATGATGTCGCCCATCTTTAAATACTGTCTATGGTTGCAGTGATTGACATGGGTCCTAAAATGCTTTGCACAGCATCACAAGAAAATAAAGCTTTCAAATAATAAAAACATTTTTGGGGAAAAAGCAAAGTAGAAACGATGAATTACTCAGAAAGATAAACTGAAATAAACTGAAAATGTCCGCAACATAGGAGAGAAAGAATTAATTAACTAAATTACTATATTAACGTTAAATGTAATACATTCTCAAGGAGGATGAGGACATGATGTGTTAACCAGGTCGGCCAGTGTTGGTGACTGAAGCAGAAAAGCAGGAGGATGCAGTGGAGACAATGTGACGACAGACAATTCAACATGACGGCAACGGAAAAAGAGGAGGAGGAGGAAGTAAATCTCCCTGGGGCAGAATTATGCCCAGGCATGGCTTTTTGTTTACCCATGACTGGTGTAGACATCTGTTCGCACAGCAACCGCCTCTCCTGCAGGCCAATGTCACCGGGCCAACAGGACAAAACGCCCTCGCTGAATTATTAAACAGTAATGAGCTCAATACTGCAGGTGACTTAAAGATGTCTACTGTCTGAGAGGAGGGAAGCAAAACGTAGGCAGTTACGTGAATTATTGATATGATTTCTTTACCCAAGATAAAAAGTCATTCTTTAGATTCGTGTATAGTGTGAAAATGTCAATATTTACCATCTTATCTTTAACTTTATGTGCAGGTGTGAGTAGCGTGGATGATGAAAAACCTAGTGTGACGATGTCATGGAGCAGAATGGGATCATGGGAGTGGGAGATCATCCGTTACCTTGAACAAAATTGTCAATTTCTCTGAGTTTGAAAATCGTTGGAAACATTTTGAAGATAATTTAAGAACACAAGTCAATAAAATATACAACATATATCCAGTCTTTTTTAGAAATTTAAATAAAGAGTTGTTATACTCCATATACTCTTTAAGAGTCTCCTGGAGGTTGAATTTTTTGTTTCAGTCTTTTCTTCAAACTCTTAACCTCCCTCATCCCATCTCCACATCTTCACCTCCCGCTCCTTCGCCAATGCCCCGCCCCTTCCCGTCGGAGAGCCATCCCAGCCCATTAGCGTGATTACGTGGCTTCGAGAGGTGGGCGGAGGAGGGCGGAGGACAAGGATGATGTGAACGAGCGAAGCCACGCGCTCTCCTGTGCAACCTGAAGGTGACTCCTCTCCCTCGCAAAAAAGCGTCTACACAGCTCTATCAGCACATGCCAGAGGAGTACATTAGGAAAGCAGCGTCTGATTGGGGAGATTGACTCCATCTCTAAAGTAAAATAATCAGTGCCATCGAGTCGCCAGGAGCCAGCTGGCGGCCCTGGACTGCTGCGCTTCCCCCAGAGAACAAACTGTTCTCTGCACGAGGACTCAAAGAAAGGCTGAGATAAAACTAATTTAAAGCACTTCATCCAAAATCTTCATATCCCGTTTTATTGCTGATTTTATTTATGTAGTTTATGGCCTTAAATGAAAAAACACTGAAAATGAAACGTATAAGAAACAACCTGTAGCAGAGGCCCAGATACTTTCAGTCACCTTTATGTAAAACACTTAAGAACACTCACATTACAGTGACACTAAACACTCCCACCGCTCAGTCTCAGTTAGACACAGTATCCACTGCTGCTGCTGTGCTTTATTGGAGCCGTTAAATTACCTGACGTACAATAGTCAGACGCAGCAGTTAGTCCTCACCCTTTATCTCTTTTTCTCTCGTAAAACCAAAGTAGTGTTAAAAATAATATTTATAAGAAAGTATAAATCTCATTCGATTGGCTGGACCAAGGTTGTTTGTCAAGTGAGGAATGGACGATGGAGGTGAGGAAAGAAACCACTGTCACTTACCAGCTCGGAAAACAACCGCTCAGGAAAGATTTATTTTTGTATCTACAGTGTTTTAGTGTTATAGAAAGCTACTGAACAAGCTGGTTGGTTTTACAAATTCACGCCTGGGAAACTACTCCCCTGAGAGACTGTCTCCCACATAGTGGATGAGAGAGTCCCGAACAAGACGGAATATAAGCAACACAAGTTTTAACACTATTACACAGAATGCAAACAAAGTCAGATTTTAGACAAAAACCCTACACCTGGTGTACTTCACAGCCGTTAAGTTGGTGAATAAAATGTCATAAGTATTGAAAAGGAATGAAAGGTAAAATTATGCTTTGATGTACTTTTGTGACATTATTTGGAGCTATAAAGGGTTTTTAATGCAAAGTTGAAAGCTGCGACAGTGATGAATCAAATGTCTCCGCACTAGGGTAGAAATAGTCTCTGAGCGGAAATCCATCAATCCATCAATCCATCAATCCATCAATCATCAATTCATCAATTCATCAATTCATCAATCCATCCATCACCTCCAGGTTTGGCAGCAGATACTATGTTATACACTTATACCATCTATCCTGATGCACAATCCCTCAACAAATGGGGAGTCGTTTCCTTGGCAACCATTGAGCGAAATATGCAACCCCAGCATAAATGACTCCCACTGATGAAAATACTTTAATTTATATGCTGTGATCCTTAGAGAAATACACAAATAAAGAAAAACTCTGACTCTACATCCCCATGGACTGATTAAAGCCGCTGTAATCGAGCAGTACATGTAAATCTGTGGGAGATCCATCGCCGGGCTGTGGAATTGACAGATCTCCACAGAGAACGTCTGTATAATTGGGTCAGCTGGGCAGCATTCAACTGCGCTGCTGGTGTACTTCTCACATGTGAATGTCAAACATCACTCTCGTTCAGGACGGCAACACGCTAGTGAACAAATACACACAAAAACAATGTGTTTTCTCATTGACAAGTAGACTGATACACACACACACACACACACTAAAAGTGATAAATAAGCATTTTAACCTGTCCTAGAGGAACAGGAAGGAATCCAATCTAATGATGTAATCAGTAACATCATATTTTCTTCTTACCCTGCATAGTATGTGCATCTTTCTCACACAGCTCAGACTGATCCAGCTTCACATCAGAGTCCACATGGACGCAGCAGTAAACTACGTGAACCGACTGAGGGTTCATCCCAGTGCCTGATGAAGAGTGGGTGGGCACTGGGCAGACCACAGGAGGTGGAGGTGTGTGTGTGTGATGTGATGTGAGATGCAGTGTGCATGTGTGCTCTTGCGTCCTGCACCTTGCTGGCTGCTCCCCAGGTGCAGACGTCATCTATGTCTCATTTGCAGCCACGAAAAGACGACTAGGCTGAAGAGTTTCCACTTCAGTGCACAGCGGCTCCAGTGGGAACAGATCTGAGATGCCTCTCGCCCAGAGTCTCTTGTAACGTAAGGTGAATTGAAAAGTTTGTGGAAGACAGTGAGCTCTGAAGTTTGCAGTGTGGAGTGATCATGAGCAGAGCCATCCAGGAGCAGTTAGGTTTATCATGCTGGATTTTAATTTGGTGCATCTCAACTAGTGAGCGGGGAGGATTAGCTTCTGTGAACACGCGTGTAAATGTACATGCTCGGTCATGTGAACATGTTTTGAAAATTACATTTTCAAAACTTCAGTCTGAAACCAGGGTGGAAATAAATACTCCGGTGGAAGATGAGCGATATGATCTAAAATCATCGTATCATAACACAAATCAACAGTCCCTTCAAAATTCCCATGTCACAAATCTTCCACTAAGTTTTGATGGAAATCATTTAAGTCGTTTTTTGCAGATCCTGCAGATAACAAGCCAACAAGCCAACAAACAAACAAACAGATGGAAAGAGGTGATGGCTAAACTTCCCTGGCGTAGGAAAATATCTTCTACAGGAACATTTGCTAATTGACCATTTATTCAGCCTGATAATTGGGTTAGAAATGTTCACCTGATGACCACAGACTGTTGAGGTTGACGTGCGGATACATTCCTGGACAGAAGACTAATAACCTTCATTAAAACCTTGCTGCTGAGCCTAAGTGGATAAATCCCTGCATTAGAAAGGACAAAAACCGTGTCTGCTTACCAAACACCCTTTACTACAGTTTGTTGTCTGTAGAGCAGGTCACTGATCTAATTGTGACTAATTTCCTGACGGCCCTCCAATGAGCTGCTGGCACTGAGCCCAGCTGTTTGCCTCCGTCTGTAGCCGAAGATCAGCGAAATTGTTTCTGATAACTCTGATCCTCTCGCTGCTAGTTTACTTCTGTTGTGTTATTCTGTTCATGACTCTGTCTCTTAGTAATTACCAGCCCGTTCATTTGCATGCACTGCGTTCCAGCCCCGGTCTTCTGCCTGATCAGCTGCTCAGCATCATCTGTCAGAAGGAGACTGGCCCTGTGCCCTCGGCCTGATGCTACCACAGAGCAGATATATCCAGTCTGGCACTGCCACCTTTACTTTGGCATGAGCCGCCGTCTTTGGCATTAAAGGCTACATCAGGACACTTTACTCCAATTATTTTTGATTTTACGATTCTTAAAAATCCACTCCTCTGCTATAGGGGAGGCGGGATTTATGAACTACACTGCAGCCAGCCACCAGGGGGCAGCTGAGATGATTTGGCTTCACTTTTGGGGAGCTGTCATGTCATCCATTCAGTCTTAAAGTTAGCCATGCATGCTAATGTTTGTGAAAGGCTGTAGAACTCCTTCTCGCTGAGATGTGATTGGACAGATAACAGTTTGTGGGAGGGGCTCAGCAAACAGTCAATACCTTTTTGGGTCATTTCTTGTAGTGTAGTGTGTTCAGGCCATAGAGTGTGAATACAGATGGACGACATGACCGCTACCCAAAAGTGAAGCCAAAGCATCTTGATGGCCTCCTGGTGGCTGGCTGCAATATATGTCATAAACCCTGCCTCCTCCATGTTCGTGAATGGGGTATGGATCAAACTAAAAAGTTAGACCAAAACAATAAGCGGTCAGATCTGGGATATATTAGATTAATTTCTGGAGAGTGGGAGGAAGACCTGTGCTCCATCTTTATTTACAATGGTTCAGGCCTTTTACCTTGAACAAAAAGGTGATGATGCCAGAGTAACATAACATTATCTACAATTTCTACATCAATGTACATTGACTCCTCGCCCCTGCAGAGAAAATCTGCACATTTAAAGAACCATAAAAAGAAAAAAAAAGATTTGTCTCAAAGAAAAGAAGCAGCCGAGACTAAATTAGAAAAATCTGGAGAATTACAGGGGAAAAGGAAATGTGTATGTTCTCTCTCTCTCTCTCTCTCTCTCTCTCTCTCTCTCTCTCTCTGGGTCATGATTGTCTCTGAGTAAGGAGATTAAGATAGCATGCGTCAATCTAGGATTTAGAGAGAGAGAGACAAATGCAAACTCCTCACAGACGGCCAACACTGCTGCCCGGTCTGCGTGTGCTCAGCCGCCCTGGCGCTCATCAGATAGAGACACAATAGCTGCATTAATATCATCGATACCACTTAATTCCTGGCTTGCACGGCTCCTGTAAGAGATATGTTTCATCCACGTTTCCGAGATGGCAAGTCCCCCTGCTCCTCTGCACTGCGCAGCATTGTGATGCAACATGATTAGGGTTGGTTGAGGACGTGTGTGTGTGTGTGCGTGTGTGAGGATTATAAAAAACATTTTGCCAACCGCTCCCATTATGATTTTGCAGCGTGGCTCCTATTGAACCACCACCACCACTGTCACCTCTGTTTCTCTTCTGCAATATGCAATTTTTTGTCATGTTAGACGCAAACCATTAGATTTACAGTAGGTGGGGAAATTAAAAACAATACAAGTGTAGATTTGGAAATAGTCCTAATCCCAACGGAAAGATCTTTACGTAAGTATTCCTCTGGAACTTTCCACACAGCTCCAGTGCCTCATTGCTCCACTTCCTGCCTGGAAGAGGAGCATGTATGTGGATGTAATGCCCCACTAACAGCTACTAAGAGGCTTTTCCTATTCTGGGTAACACGTAGTGGGCCGGCACTAACCACCCCACTGAAATCCAAGACAGTAGGCCATCTACAGGTTTCCTCAAGCCCCACCTTGTGCCTGCTATTCCTCTAAAGTGTGAACACTCTGGTTATTTCCACATCCTGCAGATTCTAAACGTTCATTTGGAGTCTTGTTTCTGGCCACCTGGTGAATGAAGCCCCTGTGTTCACCATCCCTCAGCGGTGATTTGTTCTCCACCACATCCTGAAGGAAATATCAGGCTCTTTCGCTGCTAACTGCTCCACTGTGTTCATTATGTTCTTTGGATTTTAGGAAATAAGAATTGCAGCTCAGGAAATCTAAAACTGTGCACTGGTCAGAATATGTTTTCATCCAGACGGTTAAAACAGTCTTTAAAGGATTCTGTAAATAACACACCCCCGAGCAGCAGTAAATGGTGTTCAACAATCCAGTGGCTTTATTCAGAGACAGGTGGATGTTTAGCTCTGTGACTTGAATGTTAATGGTAATACATGAGAAGCATAAACGAACTGGAAAATACATAATTTGACTCATAAAATGTGAGGTAATCATATGGAAGTAAACCCTCAATGCACTTCCTACACCTATAACTTAAAACCTCCTTCATACATGAAGGGAATATAATTCCAAATGTGCCAAGTTTCATTTCCTGTACCTTGAACACACCATCACACAAAGTTGAACAAACGGGCAAGAAAAGCGATTTAATCCACCTGATCTTTACAGGCCACCGGTTATGCAACCTTCCCTGTGAAGCCTGGTGCTCTTCACTTGGACACATGGTATAATACATGCATGTGGATATGCATCGCTCTCTGCCCCTGCGCATTGTGAGTGCAATGATGTGGAAAGGCCTCACACTAGGATTAACGCCCTGTGCAACAGATGGTGCATTCTCCTATCCTTCCTGTTCACACACACACACACTCACACTCACAAACGCGCACGCAAGGAGGCACACACACACACACATGAAAAAAAAAACACAAGACCTCGTATATTTTACCTTTTTCTTGGGTGGCATGATGAGTAAAGCAGTCCGCGCGTGTTATTCCACCCACAAATTACCGTTCACCTGGCTCCATGAAGTGTTCCATGGACGAGTGTGCCATGAGCCTGGATCTACCTCTGGGACAGGTGAATGTGGCCGAGGATAAAATGTCACCAAGCCCGCCTTTCTTTACGCGCAGTTTCGTGCGTAAAGGTGAGAGACGTCCCGAGCAGCCGAGACGTACAGGACACCGCCGGAGACGAGTTGCGTGAGGGGTTTCACTTTAAGTCCGTATTGTGTGTTGAGTGATGTTACCCTCTCCCGAGTCCTGGGGTATTAAAGGCTTATTTCTCTGCGCGGCATCTGTTGCGCCGCACACCGCTCACTCTGACCTCAAGCACCGAGGAAGGTGTCCGACCGCTCCGCGCTGCCCGGGACTGCTAAACACTGCAAAGTGAGGGATGTCCCATTAGTGGTGCTGACCACAGTTAGGTTGGCTCCCTCCTCTGCGCGTGTGAGGTCTGATTAGTGCGTGCATGTGTGAGTGCATGCGTGTGCCTGTGTGTGTGTGTGCATCCAAAGTTTCCGGGGTTTGGCTGCACAAATGTGAGTATCACCACTGCCAGGCATCAGAATAGGACGATGAAATTGGAAAGCAATGCATTATTCCTCTGGGTGCCACATTGACATCGTACAGTAAATCACAACAGACAAACACAGTCTTCATCATCCACTGAGGAAGCATGATACTCTCTCAGCCCATTATGTCACTACTTAAAACTTTGCCAAGTATCAGTCACACTCACACAGAAGCTGCTTACTCAGATACTGTATTTCAGTTGAGATTGGTGTAGTTTTACTCCAATTACCAGATATTTACACTTTGGACTAATTCACCTGAAGCTGCAATCTCTTAAAACCAAGTATCGTAAAATGTGTAACAAGGAGATGGACTTTGCAATTAATTGTTTTTATCACTGAGTGGTAAGGAGTTTATTTTGTTTTTATATTTTCAAAAAATAAGGAGAAAAGATTCCTGGTGAAAAGTGGAAACGACAAGATCAGCAGACTGATATCTCAATACCCAAAGAAAAGAAATACGTGTGGCTATAGTTTCCTAACCAACTAAATGTGTAAGAAAGAAAACATGTTTTTGTGCCTGTGTTTACATTACTGAAGTTTCGCATACATGAATTTTCCCTTAATGCATCCCTGACTACTTCCTCCATCACTGTTTAAAGTTAAGCAACACTGCATGTCCATTAATCAGTGCGGCCTTTGACCCGAGCAGCCAGGCAGAGGATGTCAGCAGACGGTCAAGCACCAGAGTCACCAGGGAGATCAGTGTTACATAAGGGAGAATGAAAAAGAAATGCAAAGCTGTAATCAGCTGGTCCGGGCTGTGACACTGACTTCTGGGTGAGACACACATCTGGACCACTACACTCACATGCAGGCAACAGATCCACACACACACACACACATCACTGTCCTTATCGATATCTGTGCCGCTTCAGAAAGAAAATAAATAATTCTTCTTGCCAGGTCCCAACATTTAGCCCATGACCTGGGATTGAACCAGACTCGGGGGCTTTGCTCAATCTGCTCCCTGACACCTCAAATCTCCTCCAGCAGGAGCCAGCTCTCCTCATGTGCCAACACAACACTCCAGCAGAGTCCAGAGCACAACTGTGGAGATGTTACATAAGGCCGTCTGATTACTCTACACATGAAATACATTAAAAAGCTGAAATATTCTCAGTAATCCAAACCCACTGAACCAGTTGTATGGCCTGTTTCCATTGAAACACCATGACGCCCCGTGCAAAGTATGTGAACGCGAGTCTCTTAACCCAACAGATGTTAAATGATGCATATTCAGTCTCTGTGAGAGTTTTGAATATAATCACTGCCGATATCAACTGTTGAGAAAACAAATTCACCTCAAGGATCATTTAGTAGGTGTTTGGAAGCTTTCGATCATGCGGCATGATCTTCATCATCAGATGTGCCTGAACAGAATATCTAGATGTTTACATTTTCATTTTACTTCCACGATGGAATCCTTAAAAATTCTTGGAAGAAAGACAGTGGAAAGCAATAGTTTAAAAGTGTTTGAAAACTAAATGAAATTCCCTGATGTGGAGGTTACACCTGACATTCTATTGGTTGGGGAATATTGTCAGACTGCACAGGAAAAAAAATCCAAGCGCAGCAGCAAAAAAATCCAATGGCAGAGGATTAATCCGAGCGCAGACGTTTTACGCAGATGTTTCTGAACCTGGAGCGCAGCAAATCGCAGAGTTTGAGCGCAAGCAGAGCAAATCCAAGCACAAGCAGAAGCTATGTGAGAGTGTACACGGGGATTTGAGTGAAAGCGTTACAAAATCTGAATGTGAAATTAATAAGTCCTGCTCTCAAACTGAAAAAACCTAGAAAAAAAACATGCATGACAGCTCAGTTGAGTGATAAAAATCATGTGATATGATTAAACATTCGATCATTGTTATCTGAACTGCTGAAGTTCATTTTGTTGAACTTTCTTAACGATAGAAAAGGTGGTTGACAGAACTATTTAACTCCAGGTCCGTTTATGTGCTTGTTCTGGAACTTTTGACAGTATCACACGCGCCTAATCAGCAGAATGTGTTTGCTCAGTCCTCATCCAAGTGTAGATGTCAAACGTTTCTCAGCAGAATCACAAAATGTTTGACCCACAAGTGAGCAAACTGCATGTGGTGACGAGGCCTGAGTGGAGACGCTGAAAGCTCCAGAACAGGCGACTGAGTGAACCTTGAGTCCAGATTGTTTTTCGTCAAATTCAGTTTCTGTTGCTTCATCGTCCACGGAGCCACTGACACAGAATCTCATAAAGCTCAAGCCTCTCATCTCAGCCCCCGCCCCCTTGTGCACATCACACATGTTCATGTGCACACGTAGATAAACAAACATCTGTCCCTAAGCTTATGTGTGTTTATATATAGATATGCAGATATGTATGTACTGTATGTGTCAAGCTGGGGCAAGTGGTGCAGGGTGGAGATGGATGTCGTGCAAGATTTCAGGCAAAGCTTTAGAGCTCAGACTCCCAGAGAAATCACACACATGCTCTGATCTAAAAAAAAATATTACTATTGGTAGCAAATGGACAGAACAGATCTCAATCATAGCATCATAGCTAATACGTATCGATTAGAGGATTAAGATCGCTACTTGGTGTGAATCTCTTTGGATTTTGTTCTTGAGCTTTCGACTGCACAGCTGTTGGACACATCAAGTCATGAAAAACAATGTTATTCATTTTTCTGTTTTCTACCTGGAATCCTGAATTACTCTGATGAAATATGCTTCATCTGTGGTCATGACGCAGATCTTTGTTTTGGTAAAGTCCAAACTGCTGCATGTGAAATTCCTGACCGTGTTTATAGCAATCAGGAGAGTAAAATACAGCCAAATATATCAAATTCCAAAGCAGATAAAGCTGACAGAAATGAAAAAAGCACTCAAACTGAACTAATATAATCCACCAACAGCCCTCCCCCAACCGACCAGGCACAGAGGCAAAGTACTCACCCAGGAGACATTTTTGTTCTTGGGCCCTTTTGACATGGCTTGCAGGCGGAGGAGGCCGAGGGCCCAACTCCTCCCGATGCACTCAGCGTCCTCACACACACATGCACACACACCGCAGACGCCAGTCCACCTTCAGCAGCAGAAGCAGCAGCCTGCCCAGCGATGGAGACGCGCTTTTCATTTGACGTCCTCCACCGTTTCCCCCGTGCCAACAAACCTCACCAGATTTACATCTGCCTGGACCATCGCCCTCCAATCACACCACGGATAAACACGATCCAAAACTGACTCCAGAAGGAGGAGGAGGAGGAGTGGGAGCGAGAGAGGAACAAAGACAAGATAACTCCACAAAGTGTCCGTTAGAGGCAGGAATAGAACACGCAGAAAAGTTTCTTCAGTATTCCCTCTGAATCCTCCTCTTTCTCCTCCTTGTCAGTGGCCGACTGCTCCCTTCAAATTCATAAACCCTGTATGAATATGCCACCAGACATCTGGCTGATGCCCCTCCTCCCGTGGCCGGAGGCTGGGGCCAGCAAACGGCCAATCCTGCCCTCCTGACATCTGGGAGAGGCGAGATTGAGAAGTCATGGATGGAAGGGAAAGACGTCGGGAATGAAAGAATGGGGCGACAAAATGATGAATTTGAGAAGAGAGAGCTTTGGGAACGCAAAAGCAAAGAGACAGAGAGATAGAGATGGAGGGATAGTGAGTGAGGAAGCAGCAGCAGGTGATGGAGTGGAGGAGGGTGGACAGACAACTGGAGAGGGCTGGTCAGTTCAGGACAGGACAGATTGGACGACAGGTTACTGATCCCAAACATGAGATTAAAGAAAATGTAAAAAAAAGCATGTTAGAGTGTATTGGTTGTTTTGGAAACTAGTGCTGACATTTCTGGCTCATTGATTCCCCACAGAGACAGAAGAAAGGCAGCGACAGGCAACATGGACATTTAAACATTTTGTGCGATTGTGTTCCTTGACATGTGTGCGTCTGCTTGTCATCACGCTGCTGAGCTCAGTGAGCGGTGGGTGAGAGCAAGAGAAGGATTGACAGAATCAGAGCTTGATGGTATTACAGATAAACTCCGGTTTAACACGCTCCCTTCTAGAGACCCAACGACAAACATATACAGCTCTGTCAGCAAGCTTGCCACTCAGGCTTTAAAGGAATAGTTCAGTGTTTTAAGAAAATATTTTAGAGAGTAAACTGGAATATTGATACAATTCTCTTGTCTACAGAGCTGAAACCGCATTAAACAATAAAAAAAGAAGCGAAAGCAGCTACAGTCTTCACCCCCAACGATATAATGTTAGAACCATGAAGACGTTCACTTGGTGCATTTAAACTAGCGTGGAGCACTGAGCCTGAAGTTGGTGATACTGGCTGTAAAACCATAATGATATTACAGTGGCACCAAAATGAACAAACATTCATTTTCTCCATTCATACAGAAAGACTAATACCCACCGAAATTAGAAGATCAACATCACATGCACAGCCGTCTAAAAAAACGTTCATAGCCAATTTGTGTATTTATGTATCCCCCCCCCTTTCCTCCTCTTACCTGGACCTATGAATAAATAAAAAGTAGCTGAGGCTCAGCAGCCTTTCGGTGCTACACAGATTCACGTCTGCATGTGATGTACAATCCATCGCCTCGGGTGAAGTAGGAAATAGCCGTGTGAGTGTGGAAACAAGTCAATACCGAGCGCAGTTACAAGCGTGTTTTGATTCCACCTCTATAATCAATGTTCTCTCCTGCACTGTGAGAAGGCTTCAGAAAGAGAGGAACAACGACCACCTCTGTGATACAAAAAAGATGCTGCACATGAACTGAACCTGGAGGCAGAAATATTCTGACAAAATCAAACAAAAGCAAAAAAATGAAACCAAAAAACGTAGAAAAACTAAAGCTATGAACTGGATTGTTAAGAGTGTTTTCAATAAATTGATGGGAAAGTGGTGTAAAAGTCGTAAACATCTTTTGGCTAAATCATCTATCAGCTGAATTCTCTTTACTAAATCCGACACACACTGAAGTAAAGCTGAAAGCTGATATGCATTAATAATAGAAAGACAATATTTTCATCGATATTAACCCGAATAAGTCAGTAGTCTCAACAGGACACTGCCATGTAAACATCTTTTTCTTTTCAGGCTCAGAATAAGCAATCATTTAATTTAAACACTAGAGTATTCTACTGAGCCCCTTCAGTCCAACATGGAGCTTGACTCAGTGTCATTCTAGTTACACCTGTGATCTTACAGTGATTCTACCTTGGACATTACGTTTCACATTTTCTGTTCAATTACTGTGAATTTATTATTGTTGCAGTTACTGTTGTAGTTTCACTTTTTCCCTTATTTACTTTTTTCCTAACTGAGCGTACAGCAGTAGTAACGAAGCGTAATTTCCCTGCACGGATCATTAAAGGTTGTTTTCTGATTCTGCGAATAAGGAGCGATGTTCCCTCCTCACACAGTTTCATCAGAGTTGTTTTTAGAAGCATGATCAGAGAAAACTACCCAGTGTTCCAGAATAAAGATTAGAGAAAAATCTAGAAAGGAAACACGAATCGTCCATTAAAATGTTTATCTTGTTATTTTCCAGTCTAATTAGTCACCTCATGACCTTCACATTTATTCTCACTTGGGGCTCACAGCCTCCACGATGGGACCACTGTCCTAAAACAAGTGGTGACTTACCGTGATGGATTAATCCGTTCTAATCTCATTGATGACAACGTGGAGTTAACAGCACAACACAAAGTATTTCAGCAAATGGAAATAACCAATGACTGATGTACTTTAAATGCATTTGCACAGCTTGAGGGTTTTTAAACTGGTGTAAGCACAGAAAATCAATGACACTACCCTGGATGTGGGCACCGGGTCCCACTTGAAGTCTCCCAGCTCTTAGCCGTCTGTGGCTTTTTGATTCTGTAAGCTTCTTTTCCTGGCTTGTTGCTGAGGTGGGCACACATCGCATGCAGAAGTACAGTACGTGGTAATCTGCGAGGCTCTGCGCTGACAGCCTATTGAGTGTCGAGGGCTGACACTAAGCCTATTTCATGTAGGAATGTGGTTATACGATACGGGTCCTCTGCAGTCAGCGCCATCACACAATGCACAGCTCTGTGACTGTGAACAATCGGCTGCACCAGAGGTTGGGTAGACACACACACACACACACACACACACACACACACACACACACACACACACACACACACACACACACACACACACACACACACACACACACACACACACACACACAGAAGAGAAAAGAGCAAGAGACATAGTGATGAAGCAGCAAATGCAAGTGGAAGAAAGTGACAGAGGAGGGAGTGAAGAAAGGTTAGAGGGGAGAAAACAAAGAGAAACAGGTGGAGGAGAGGAGTGAGAGAGTCCCCCCTGCTCCTGTCTGTCATTGAGAAGACAGTAAAACCTGGCCTGTAATGAGATAACTGCATCTGTCTGAAGGAGTGGAGGAGCGAAGGAGGACAGATGACGTGAGGGAGAACAGCTCCTCCAAGCAGCTGTCATGTATTTAAAAAAAAAAAACACTATATCTTCAGGGTGCAAAATATTATAAATATATCCATAAATAGTTCAAACTATGAGGGGTAAAAGACTAACCGGAGAGGAAAGCGTGAATGATGTGTAAAAAGTCATGTTTTTATGAAGTCATGTACACTGGGATCAATGCAGAGAGCTGTTTGACAACGCCACTGTCCGTCCTGATAAACTGCAGCGCGGCTGAAAACTCACACAGTCCGTCACCGAGGAGTGAACACCTCAGCCGCAAAATCAGGTTGTAGGAGTCACACTCACAGCTGGTGTTACTGTGCATGCCTCCATACTGCAGAAGCCTGGATATATGAATGAATCACCAACAGTATTTGTTGAAGTATTGCAGAGTTATTGCCTGCACATTCAAATAATCTGCGCTGACTCATGCATTTTTATAGTTAATCTGAGACAGATTATACCCCCCCCCCCCTGCAACACAACAACTCCACTGTTGCTATGCAATCAAAAAAAGATGGGGATGGATGCTGCAAGTGATGCTGCAAGTGATGCTGCAAGTGATGCTGCGATGGTCACTTACATAGGTGGACTGCACTCTCCGCCAGTGTCCCAGCCCACAGCAATACATCAAGACATCCAGTTGGGGGGTGAGGAGGGGACAGGCCGGTTGAGCCTCCGGGGATGGGTGCTGGGGGGGGTCGTTTCAGGGCAGGCTCACACACAGGATCCTCATGGCACAGGTGATCCACCTGATCTCCAGCTCTTCAGGGAGTTTAAAGACAAAGACTCCAATTTCCTGCTGCGTCCACAGGTTGTCGCAGGGCAGGATCACCTGGGGGTCGGGGGGGGGAGAGGGTTGAGAAACAGCTCCCCTAAGTTCTTGAGTCCAGGCGACACTGAACGTCTTCACAGCATCTTCAAAGTCCTGTGGTCCGGACTTCCAGCGGCTGTCCCAGAGACTCAGCCTGACGTGGCGAGGTGTGTGAGGTATGTCTTGTGGGAAGTTGTAAGTATGCTCACCTCATCCCAGAAGGACAGGTGGCCACCATGGGTTTATTTACCCGACTGCACCTCACCCCCCCTCTCTCTGTCCCGGCTCCCCTTCAGCCTCCCATGCAGCTTAAGCCCCCACGAATAGTCTTGCAACAAAAACTAAATGTAATTTTCCCCGTGTGTGTGTCTGTGTGTGTGTCTCAGTGCTCGGTCGTCTGTCAGATTTATCCAATCAGAGCCCCTGCATCACTCCACGGCCGACTTTCCTGTATCCCCGTCTCCTCCTCCCTCCTAAACCCACCCTGGGAGTCCAGATTTGGAATTTTCCTCTTTTCCTCTTGCTCAAAAAAATCCCAGCTCTGTGGCTCCTCCTCCAGTATCTCTGCCTCTCACTTCACCATGCTGCTTCCCTCTCTCAGGGGTCCTCTCTCATCAGGGGCGTTCCTGCTTACCTGAGTCACTCATTGCACCCCTGTTGTGACTGTGCATGTGTGTGTGTGTGAGTGTGTGTGAGTGTGTGTGTGTGTGCAGGCTGCAGCTGAAGCTCACCACTCTCCCTCTCTCCCTCTCTCTCTCTCTCTCTCTCTCTCTCTCTCTCTCTGTTGCCATGCTAGAGCAGGTAACATTCGGCTATAGCGCAGGAGACACACAGCCTGAATTCAAATGCGCCTCCAGCTTCTCAGATTTACAAAGCCTCCACCCCTCCTTAACAGTAACAACCCCCCCGCCACCACCACCCTCACCCCTGTCATCTTTCTATCTGTATCCTCTGTTTCTCTCATTCTAGCTCATTCTCCTCGTCTCTCTCTCCACTGTGGCTGCTTCGTCCCTCCGCTGTTGCTTCCTTTTGTGTCCTTTCTCCTCTCTGCTGTCGCGCTCTCCCTCGTTTTTCACGTTACCTGGAGAGTGGGCTGAGGAGGCAGCCTGCTTTTGTTTAAACACTGCAACAAAAAAGATCTTTTAAAAGTCTGAGAAAATCTCACTTTTATTTCAACACGTATCTGACATTTATCGATTAGTTTGTAAAAGTTACTACAGAGGAGTTATTTTCATCTTTTCAGGTAAAGCTTAAGACTGTACAGTCATGCTACAGCAGCTACATGAGGGTCAATGCTATGAAGCTTGAGTCTTTTATGTTAATGTGCGTTTGATAAAAGCACAAAACACAAAGTACAGCTGAGCATCAAGTGGACGTCTTTAACCTCAACATTTTGATCTTCTGGTCGCACTACAGTTGGTAAAAAAGTTATGGGATCACCAAGGATTCACCATCTGGGAACCATGAATCGTGGGTTCCGCTGAAAACATTAAAGAAATTCAGGCGATCATCCTCTGAGGACCATGAATGTCTGTACAAAATGTTATGAGATATTTCACTGGACCGGTATGAGTCATCCTCTGGGGACCGTGAGTGTCAGCACAAAACTTTACCATCTTTATTCTCATTATTTGTTATCCCTCGATCAACATCATTAGCATCATTAGTAACTTTCATCTGTAGACGAATCAATGACAAAAATTATGAAAAATAAAAACACATCACTGAAAACGAAATATATCCATCCATCCATTATCTATAGTGTTATACTTTTAAAGGTCATTGACGATCGTCACACCTACTGTTCCTCTCGAGTCTCTAATTAACCTCCCTCCAGTCTGCATGTCTTTGGACAGTGGGAGGAAGATGGAGAGTAAACCCACACAGACATGGGGGAGAACTGAAGGTCAAACTAAACCTTAAAACACCCTAATGAGCACAACACAAGAATGAAGAGAGACAGAGATGCAGAAATGCAACTGAGGATGGAATGATTAACAATATTGATTTTTGTGTTGAAGACTAATTACAAAGTTGACGGTGTTGTGGTGGGGAACGTGATTATGCTTTCGTCCACGTTAGTTTATTTCTTTGTCTGTTCGGTAGCAGGATTATGCAAAAATGACTCGGGTTACAACATCCACAGAAAGTATTATTATGTAGTATTGGTCAGGGAAGAATTTTGGTGCGGATCTGGTTTAGGGGGCATTTTCTTTTTTACATTTTTGTTGATTTCTCAGAGAATTCAATTTATCCAATTTAAAGATCTAGTGAATTTAAATGTGGTTTCATAGGGGGGCTTTTGAGGTTTGGCGGAGGTATTTCCGTAGTGTACAAGCTGAATAAGAGGATAAAAGTGGATAAATTAATGCAACGCTTTTGTGAGTGTGACAGGTTTATTTGACTACATGACAAAAGGCCTGTGCCACTTTTTATAGCTGAACATGGACCTTACCGAGTCAGATAAGGAAGATTGAATAGAGGCTGTTGCTTCTTCACTTGATCATTCAGGTTGTTCACTCTGTGTCACGAGAATAAAAAAAGAGTGCTCTGCAGACAGTGAACATGACGAGCTGCAAAATGGCCACAATATACCCTGGCTGTGCTAATGCTTTGTTGCAGATTATAGTATGAATCATTAAGGAGGAGACTGATCATGGCTGTGGGGAAATTAAGGAGAGTTAATTTTAGTTCACATACTGGTACATGAAAACAGCTCTGGTTCCTCTCTGTGAATTACAGCTATCGTCTGGTGCCCTGTCGCTCGACGTGTTTATCATTAACAACGTCTTTAACAAATCCTCCTCTCTCGCACCGTGCTGAATGCATTACCACATTAAGAAGGATATAAATTTCTGTTTGACGTTTGCTGCTATTTTTCGAATTCACCCATTTTTTTCCTGGAGAGACAGGAGTCGTCGGTTTGGCAATTCCGTTAAACCGTTTGTCCTGCAGCCCCGGCTCATCCGTCAGACAGACAAAGACCAAATGCTCCATAGGGTATAATTCTGTCAGACTTGTCCTGCATGGTGGAGGTCTGCCAATTACACTGCACACCAGTATCTGTCTGTGGTGTCACTGTTGATACACTCACACACACACATATATATGCCAAGGTTACAACCCAGTGAGTTACACGGCCACGAAAAACTCATAAACCAACACGTTGCCTGCGCCACAGGCTGAAGACGAGGGTGAGATGCTAATTTTGCGACCGCCAAGGACGAGGCAAGGAAGTAAAAGCTGCACGGCAGAGAGAATCTGTTTATCTCCTGGATCTGTGATAGAAGGCAAACACAGGCTGAAGGAACTGTATCTGAAATCACGAGAGGAAAAACAGACACTTTGTTCTGTAACGCAGATGAGAAGAGGAGCCGGTGTGATTCATCAGGTTGGCGTCATTACCATAAACAACGTCAGAGGTCTGGTGTGAGCCCTCCTCTCTCCTGTTGGGGCTTACGAATGTGAACGTAATGGAAAAAACACCATTAATGATCACTTGACCTCTTCGAGGGAAAGGTCACAGCAAATGTCCTCTGAAGGGAGATTTCTGCCCAGATAAGAAGATGCAGCTCATCCTGTGTCACTGAATGAAAGAAAGTATGAAAATGATAATAATCCTACGCTGCTGTTTTGGCAGTCAGCAGATCTACCACTCAACCTCAAATCCCTAAATAGAGAAATATTTCTTTATTCCAGTTGATTCCCAGAGACTTGGAGAAGCAGTTTATATTTGTTGCATTAGTATTTGTTGCATTAGATCTGTTGTTAACGTTAAAATATTGATTTGTGGCGCTGTAATCAATTTAATTTAAAACAAATTTACACCAGAATTAAAATAAGACTTTTTTATTCAATAATGTTTTGTTTACAAATATTTGTTCCCCCCATCACTCTTTGTGGTATGTTAACAAATGTGATACAAATAAAAAAAACAATTAAAAACATAGCTGGAAAACATAAAATTAAGTATAAATAAATACATTTGGATTCCAATTGTATACTGTAACCTACACACTACAGAATCATCTTTACATTGGGATATTTGGATGCGTGGGCTCTCAGTTCATTAACAGACATTACCATTCAACACAGGCTGTTCCACATCATCCACCACCATGATTCCCTCAGTGCTGCTTCCAACACATAAATATACCAACTTTTCAAGCACCCGCAATCAAAGCAAATCTGTCATCGACAACAGAATGCGCCACTCCTCCTCAAAACATGCTCTGCCTCCTGAATATCCTCAGCCTGGTCAAGAATGTAAAGTAGATAAACGTCAAGCTCACCAGCACATTCTTCAGCGGGTACAACACAGGCGTCACATAACCAAACACAACAATCAGGACGACCCGGACGATGAAGAAAGGAAAGTCCTGCAGAGCCACTCCAGCAGAGGACAATAACGGGTTGTTAGGAGCGATGACCATGCGGAGAGTGGACAGGAAGCTAATAATATAGACAGGGAAGACCCAGGCTGAGTAGAAGATCGAGGGCTCTCCTGCTACTCTCATCATCTCCACAGTGTCCAACCAGAACAGGAAACTATCCACAAACACCTCCGACCTCCCATCCCTCCTCCACAGGAAGCCGAGGTTACCCGAGTAGGACCTGTGGCGTGAGGATGAGGAGTACAGGTAGGCAGTGCTGGGTGCTCGTGCGCTGGGAGTTGAGTGGGTGGGTGAGCCGGCAAAGTGCCGCCATCGGTCCGATGTGCTGCCGTTTTTGGCCCCTGGAGAGCCTGGGGTCAAACCGTTCTGGCCTTCATCAGGGGGCAGCTGGCTCGATACGGTGGGCACCTGCTCCAGGTGGGTGAGGACGGGGCCGTGGATGTCAAAGTCAGGATCCAGGCTGTCGGCTGCAAATGGCAAAATGCACACACAACTCCAGCTGTTATACTACACACACTGTCTATGATACGATGATGGTAAAAAGAAAAAAGTTCAGCCAATGTCATGATCATTGGTCGTATTCATCTGTTGACATTTTCCATCCAATGATTTTAATGAAAATCTTTCTGTGAATTCATCAGTCTGATGCCGACCTGATTAAATCGTCATGTGAATGATCCACATTTCTTTTCTCACTGTTATTCATTTTTATAAATTACCTCCTCTCAAAAGAGGTTATGTTTTCACCCTTGTCCATTTGTTGGTTGGTTTGTTGGTCAGCAGGATTACAAAAACACACTTTGTAGAAGGATGGGACATGAGGAAAGAAAAAACTCATTTAATTTTGTTATGGATCTGGACAAAGGGGCAGATCGAGGAATATTTTTTAAACATTGCGAAATGGGGTGTTTTTTTTACATTTCCCAGGGAATAATTCATGGAGCTTGATGAAAGACAATCTGGCGTACTTAGGGGTATCTATGCAAATTGGTTTGGATCGAAATAGAAATCTGAATCCAGTGACATTTATGGGGATTTGAAGTGAAAGAAAGTGGAAATAAAATTGGGGTTTCTGACCCCTGATTTCATGGGTTCTTTCCTGACACATACCACATCCTTCCACCAAGTTTCGTGGGAATCTGTTCCGTAGTTTTTGCGTAATCCTGCTAAATTACAGACCCCTAAATAATAAGTCCTTGGCAAAGATAACAACATTAGCTCTGGGTTGAAAATGGTTTGAGTTAAATAATCAACATGGGATCATCTATAGTAGATTGATAATCTTTCCAGTAGGAGGTGTGCCGAAAAGCATTCTGTGAAAAAGGCCTCTCTTTGCCAAGTCATTACAGAAAACGTGCAACATGAAGCTTTTCAGAATTCTTAATAATGCCAACAACCTCAAATCTTACATTGTCCAAGGAGCCTGCAGGGGCGAAGCCTCTCTGTGATATCCACACAGATGAGGGAGAAAAGCACCAAGGAAATGGGCAACTCTGCGAAATGGTCAAGTCTGTGTCCGCTGTCCACCTGCACCTACAGTTTGACGATAACAGAGAAAAATAAATATGAATTCAATAGTCGAAAGAACTGACCTGCCACTTAGAAATTATGAGGGATGAAGCAGGAAGAAACGAAATTGAAATTTTTTATTGCAACATTTGGCTCCAGCTCCTGCATTCGGGATTTTATGAACCTGTCCAATTTTACTATCCCATAATTACAAACATTAAGACGCTGCTGAACGGCCCCGATACAGGATGAAGAAATATTAAACATGTAAAGGTCTTTGAGGTCAGATGCTCTTATTCGTGTCTTTGCTTGTCTGAGCATAAAAAGGACATATTATTACTTGTGTGTCTTTTTAAGATTTAGGGGGGAATTTAAGTTAATGTAAAACCTGGTATGTTTACTATAGGTTACTGAATACCCCAGTCAGAGTACAGTCTTGTGACAGGCCACACATTCCCATTGGCTTTTTCTTTTAATGATGATGATGATGCCAAAGTCCTCCTCAGTACATGCAGAGCAAATCCTCTGAGGCTCAGCCAATAACTAAATCTCAAGGGACTAGGGAGTAAAACTGGTGACAGGCCTTTCCTTTCCTCCGTGGTGCACTGGGCCAAGTCGACCATCACTCACTGAGTCACTTTCGTGCTCTAAACACGTTCTCTGACACGCGGGGCCCATAAACACGAGTTGTGCCACAAATGGACTGTCAAGGGCCCCGTCCGAGCATGGCGGAGCAAAACGTCAACAGGTGCTGCTCAGAGACAAGGAAGATCGGTCACGATGACGTTACCTTGGAGCTGGCGATTAAAATAGCAAAGCACGGTAATGTGCACAGGATGAGATACGCCAGTGCCGTCGGTCTCCTGAAAAGACAACAGAGGTCGTTTTAGGCCACGTGTGAACGACGATCCTCTGAATATGATGAATAATTGTTGTTTAAAAGGTGGGCAGACAGTAAATCACAGTTATATTCAAGTATAATTTTGACAAATCTGAGTATATATTGTATGCTTCTTGATGGATTCCATTTTTACTCAGGTCATCTATCTGTCATCTGTAGTTACAAGTTATCTGCATAGTGTTTTCTAACATTAGTCACCACTACACAGTAAAACCACTGAACTGAGCTGAGCAGGGCTGCACATGTAGCCAATTGCTTTTACATTATTGCAAAACATTTACTTTATTACTATACTTAAGTACATAAAGTACTTTTCACTTTTTCCCACTAGATATATCAGGCAATATCTGTACTTTTTACTACACTATATTTATCTTCAAAAGCAAGTTCTTACTTATTTTGTTAAAGACGACCAGTTCATGTGGTACCTTAACTTTTACTTGGGCACAAATTTTGTTTTGTTGGGTTGTATTTGTTATTTGTTAACCGGTCTATGTTGTCTCAAATTAGTTGTACTAGATACATTATTTCACCTACATGTAAAACCTTATCCCACACATCTCATGCACTCACCACTGTGTGATCTCTGCGATGGAACCTTGCCGCTTCAGAATCACAAATTTGAGAGGGACCCACACCAGCAGGGTCACAGAGGTCACATAGGCCAGAGAGACCGCCACCACGAGCCAGTAGGCCGTCAGATCCCGTCCTTTCACGTCACGTATGAGGCTGGCAAACCTCTCCATTAGCACAAAGATCGGCACGACGAGGGCTGCAAACTGCAGCACCTCGTAGAGGAGCAGCTTGACCGTCTTCCCCGAGGTCATGGTCCCTGAACACCAGCTGCTGGTCTGGACTGGGAGCTGAAGACTTTGACAATCATCTCCCACAAGAGGAGCCAGTGGAGCCGTTGGACTCTGCACACTGACATTGCTTACACTGCACCGGGGGCTGTATTCTTTTATTGCTGAGGTAATGAGGTGGTCATGCTCACCTTTTTATGGGCTCACAAAGAAGAGCACTCCCATCCCATAATAACGAGGGAGACAATAACATCGAGTCTGATGCTGATCTGGACACATGGTCCATTTTAACAGCGTGATTTTTCAATCAGTAAAATTATATTAAAATAAAAATGATTATGTTAATATTAAATGTCCTGAGCTGGTGTTACGCTTGCATCAAAGTTCACAATCCCTCATGATTTTGAAAATATTCAGGAGCGGCAAATCAAAACTGCTTTTGCTCTTTAAAAATGTCTTCTATCGGGACTTGTTCACTCTCATGTACACTGATCTCCATCTAGTGGCAAAGCAAAGGACACATTTTAAACCTCCTGGACATTTGGTTTAAAATCAAACAGTGCCTCAGCCCATAATATGAACTGGTTCTAAACAAGGGCTTAACATCAAGGTTCATTCAGCAGTGACAGTTTGATTATTGATTATTAGATGGGCTGTACAGGACAGTTTTGATTATACATCATAAATTACGCACTAGGTTCGAAATATGTGATGTGCTCATACTAGTTATGTGACAAAAAGAATAATGAGGTGTTGATGTGGGAAATAAGACAAGATCAATAATTATCGCACTATAAATGGCATCAACAGCAATATAAGAGGTTTGTACACAGTATTTCGATAATGCTGCACAGTGCAAGTACAGTGAGGATGTAACACATGATTGATCCACCTCCGATTTGTTAAATGTTGGCCTTTTATCAAGTGTTTGTGATTCTCTGCTCGTACAGTTTAAAACCATAACCTTCACTGAGGAAATAACATCAGCCTTTCAAATTAAGAAACAAGACATTTATCCTGATCATCAATATCATGCATTACATAACAGGAAAAACTAACCCTTTCGATTTCTCTGTGAAGGTTAAGCTTTTTACTAACATCATAGTGTTTTATGTTAGTAATTCTATTCGTATTAAATGTTAAAGTGTCGATTTATTGTACATTATGTGGTAAAACAGGAAATTATATATCAAGAGGTATATACCGTATAGAATTAGTATGGATTTGGGACATAGCTTTAATATTCCAAACATTGATTACACATGAAAGTGGAAACGTGGATTTCATGTGAAATAATGTAAATTTCACGTAGGACCTCAGCGTACAATAAGCGTATAATAAGATGTGGATTGAAAAAAAAAAAAAATGCAGTGTTGAACATCACTAAATAAACACTGTATTTCACTTTATCTGTAAAAGTATCTCTAGAATCAAGAAAACAAGGCGATAAATTTCCTGTACATTTGGCCTGGTTTTATTGTGAATACCAATTTAATAAGTATGGTTAAAAGAATACATACAAACAGCAGGATACAAGTTTAGACAGAACCTTTACAATAATGTCGGTTTCAAACTTAAAAACAGGCAGCATTTCAATCCTGTACATTAATCGGGGGGGGGGCAGACCCTGCGGTGCAACATGTTACATTGGGCAGATGTGTGAGGACGAACTGGCTCCTGCTACCGTGGTCCCAGAACAGCAGCTACTTCGATATTGTCGAACTCTTAGATCCAACAGATTTAACACTAGTTCACTCGAGCATTGAAGGCAGCACAGAAAGGGGATTCTTTATCTTTGAATCAAATAAGTTAATGCAAAAAAAATCAAAAAAAAAAAACAAGGTCTGCAGAATAAAATGGCCTCTTGTTTGCAAAGTTCCAGGTACAAAGCATTCGAGCTGCGGGGTTTGTTTTAGATTCTTAAGGCGGCACAGGGATGACGAGAAGCAGCACATTTGAAACATAGGATCTCAAGAGTCGGCTCAACACATGACTTCATCTGGCAAATGGGACATCTGGTTAAACAGATTAAAAGCTGCTTCATTTAGCATCATTCGATATTATACAACATAAATAATTTCCCAGTCTCATCAGCCTTTTGCATTCCACTCATTTTTTTGTAAAAATCTCTTTTCCAATGACTTTTGACACTTAAAATCCACATAAATGAGCCGTTTATATAAAATGTATGAGAAGGAGACTTTGTACTTTTGATCCTTCCCTCAGAGTGGCACTGTCACCAATAGCTTATGGAGATTTTGGTTAAGAGAGCTTTACAAATCTTGAACATACTTGTCCAGGATCTTAAACCTTGTCACCTCCCCCAAGGAAGTTATATTCTTGTACCTGCCAATTGGTTTTGACAAGGATCTGAACAAGGGTCCATTGCAAGATTTGTCTTTTCTTTGACATAAGTTAAATCAATGCATGGATCTTTAGGGGAAAAAAAAGGAAGTGATATCGATGAGTGTGTCGGTGCAGCTTGATTGAATTTACAGGGACAGTTGGGCCTTGGCGGAGGTTTGCGCTCTCCTCTAGCTTCTGTTGAGCTTCAGATAGGGTGTGTTTTAGTGTGAGACAGTTCTAAGATATGACAGGTCTGAGATGGATGTGGAGGGGAGTGTTTTGATCAGTTTTCACATTACCATTCGACCCTACAGTACGACAAGCATGTATCAAACACAGAGAGAAGTGTCCATGTTCTCGTGTGAGCCATTTAAATATACAACTAAGTTCGGCAGAATATCACTTACTCCACCTTTCTCTGAATACATACATCCTGTACTGGTTCTCCATTTAAAATAGCTTAACAATAATCAAAACATACTTAAAATGCACTACAAAAAAGAAAAGAAAAACTCCATAGTATTCATTTTTCAACACTGACTAAAGAGATGCTTCAAATACACTGGAGAGGTTCAGAGAGTCCCCCCCCCCCAGTAGCCAAGTCTGTGGTACGAGTCTGTTAGTACAGCTCCTGAACGGAGACACAGTGACTCCAACATCCAGCAACAAGGATGCAGGACTGCTTGTTTTAGAAATAAAGAAAAACTCTGCAGAATAAAGTGAGGAGTCACTGAAAGAAAACAAGAAAATGATCTTGAATTTTTTAGCATGTGGGTACTGTTTTCCACACCTTTGCATTCATCTGTGACATACGACTGCAGAGTTTCCCTTTAAACCCGCCCAGAGCTGTGTTAACAGACATCCCACCCATGAGGTCATCATGTGGCTTCACTACTGGTTCAGTACAGTATTTACAAGAGTCATGTGCATGCTTGAATTCCTCTCATTTCTTTTCCCCTCCAAAAAACAAAGTGGCTTCAGTTTTCAGTACTTTTAAAATTGACAACATATACAGAATGTAGTAGCCTGACGTTTTTTTTTTAGCATTGCCAAACATCACTTTTCTGATATTTAAATAAAAAGCAAGTTAATGGAAGTCAACTCCCCTTTTTTAGTGATGTGATCAGCACCACAGTTGATTTAAGTCGGTGAGAAGGCTGTGGCGTGTGACGGTAAATCATCAAGTACAACTGATGATGTGTGAGCCAAGTGCTGTAAGTGTATCGCTGTGTGTGTGTGTGTGTGTGTGTGTGTGTGTGTGTAACTGCTGTACACCTTCCTGTAGTGTGTCTATCGGGTTGTGCAGGTCCAGTGTGCATGAAAGAATGCCTGTGTGCATTCTTTTATATTGGTACTTGCATATGGATTGTTAGATTGTAGTTACAGTTACACTTGTTATCGCAAAACATTTTGGTTAGGCTTCATTCAACAGGTCTGGAATTTCTTAATAATTTCCTAGAAAGTTTCTGGAATTTGGTATCAAAGATAAAACACTATAGAAACTGGTTCACTTGTTAAATTATTCAAATTAATTGCTAGTGTGACCCAAATATTTGTAATCACACAGTAGACTAGCTGAATATGCAATAATGTGAGGGCTAGTCTATACAATCCAAAAACCTGTGGACGGTTTGAGGAATAAACTGTTTTATTTTCCACTGGAATTGATCAATAACTGACAATAGATTCAACTGAACTAGCAAAGATTAATTAGGACACAGTTAAGTGGTTCTCTACCAGGAAACTTCCAAAGAAATTATGAAAAAATACGGACCAATAACAATTTTCAATAGGCCTGTCACTACAAGGAAATGGTTAATGCCAGGTCTTGTCCGTTAAAATGGACAATGCATATTTTGCTATTAGATCTAGATTCGAGAACAAGAGGTTTGAGTGAAATCCAGAAATGAAATAAGTGCAACTGAAAGCTCCTGCGTGTCTCCTCCATGCTCATAAATCAGGTGAAGACACGAAGGAGAAGAGCGAGTGTCCATTTTCAGACCAAGTGTGACTTGGGGCGAATTCTTCAAATCAAAGCGGACTGTACATCTGCCAGATAAAATAACACAGAGAATGGCAAATGTCAAGGTTAACTTACTCTTATTTGTTTTTTCCATCCTTCTGGTGTTTCACGATAAAAACAAATCATAAAATATAATAAAAGAAATAATCTCAGACCACTATTTGATCAGGCCTGGTGCATGTACGTGTAAGGATAACAGTGATCAAAGGGGGCCCTATAGCAAGGCTTTCTCTAAGTAGGGGGCCTGTGCGGCGTCTGTGGAAGGTGCTATGCTTGGGCCGGAGTGGTGGCTGTAGTTTTGCGTCTGCGTCATGCCCGTGGGAGCCGTGCCGGGAGGGGGACCATGGCCGGCAGCTGGGTTGTGGTAGTGAATGTCTGCTGGGGCCATGCTGCCTGGAGCAGCAGAGTAGACTGGCGGCTGGCCCATGTACATATGAACATCACTACGGGAAAGAGCGAAGCAACATGAATTTTAACAATCCAGCAAGGTGGAATCGTTAAATATTTAAAGAAAAGTTGAAATATTAATACTGAAAACTCTCCAATAGAAGACAGTGTTCAATAATGTCCAAGTCTCCAATAACAGCTGAGACCAGAACAAATAGGAAAATTAGATAGAAGAGGGAATGACAGAGATAATGTCAACAATTTGTAGTTTATATTGTACCAGGACATCAAGATGTATGAGGGGACTCACCTGGGAGCTGGCTGTCCAGGTATGGAGCTTCCAGGAGGAAGCTGCTCCATGGGAACACTGTAACCCTGCACAGCAGTACCGCTCATGGCATATGAACCTGATGCAGGCTGACCAGGGTACACCTGTGGTCAAAAACAAAGCACAGAGCGAATACTGAGTTGCTAATGTGAGAATTGCTTGGCGAAGAGTTACGCAGATGAAATACTGAAGTATCAAGATTAGGAAATCAGTCTCTTTAGGGGACGACAAATCCAGCAAGATAATTTTGGTGAAATGTGCAGAGGCAAAGCATTTGGACAGTGGCAAGTAAAGGTAAAAAACAAAATAAGAGCAACATCCTTGTCTAAATATTAAACTGTCAGGACGCAGCAGCTGTGACAGCAACATTTCAGTGCGAAGTCCAAGTGTCTTGGTGTCACTGTACCTGTTGTGCTACATTGGCGGGCTGCTGCATGTAGTACTGTTGGCTCTGCAGCTTGGCATACATGGCGTAAACGGGATCCTCATTCATCAACTTGGCATACAACGACAGAGATTCCATCACCTTAACATTCAGGTCTGACAGCTCTGAGTGCTTCCTGAATAATACAAACACATAAAGACAATAAGACTTCCTTAACTACATATTTAATAAGGGTCCGACTATATTATTTGTTATACGTTTTAACGTCTGATGGTCTTAAGTTTTACTTTCACAATAGTCACATTTTATTGTTCTTGCACAATTCACCTGTCTATATCCTCCAACTTCTGGTCAATGAGAGGTCCCATTTGATTGCAGGCACCTGATTAAAAAAATAAAGATTTTTATGGTATCGGTTTCATCTCTACTCAAACATAAATCACCACAGTTGTTGCTGTAAACTGATCATTTTTCCTCACACCTTTATTCTTTTACTCAGATTATTTCAGTCTTCAGTTTACCTTCAAGCTGTAATAACTCGGCGCTGTCTGACTGGTTGTCTGTGGGATCGGCACTCTGGATCATCTGCAGTAGCTGGTCCATTTTGTCCTGGAAGTTGTAAATAAAGTTTTTGATGAGACTGTTGAATGATTTCATACAGTTTGGAAATAAAAAATTTCCTCCTGGGGTAATTCATGATTTTATTGTCCTATAATAGAAAATGTTGTTAAGTTTTGATTCTGACTGTATTGTAACTCATGTTAGGAGCAGGTGATGGTTTTAAAATCAAAAATCTTGAAACATCACTTTGGTGACATTTCAGTGAAGCTGAACGACTCAGTGAGCCTGTGCACTTACCTCGTCTATGTATGCAGGCTCTTGTTCGGGCTCTATAGTCTCCACCTGGATGTCCTCACTGAACTGTACTGTCTTCTTCTCCGTCTTCACTGTAGATTTCCAAGTAAGCAAATGCGGCAATAAAAAAACAACGCAACAGTAGCAATCAGAAACACTGCTTCACAGTCAATATCCGATTAATAGTGAAAAATATTAGTATGGTTAACAAATGAAGATGAAAGTTAGAATCTCATAAGCTATTGAAGAATAAATAGACAGAGCAGTTGCCTGCTGTTGTCATGTTTGTCGAGCGAAGTGATTTTTCACAAACGGAGGAATAAGGAATGCACCCATGCAGAATGAGTAAATAAACAAGGGATTAAACATTTGCAAGAGCATCACACAAATGAATATGACGACAAGCAACATAAAAAAAAAATTGTGGATGTAAGGAAGAAGCACGACAAACTATCAGCAGACAGCATCAGAGCAAAGGTCATACACAGTGAAAGCCATTTGCGCTGGATGGCGAGAAATACATCTGTGGGTTCTGACAATTTATTGAACAACTTCAGCTTCTATGCAGACTGACAAAGCATCTTGTAACTACTGACATGCACAGACAAGCTGGTACATGCAGTCCTTTCATGTGGAGCTCAGAAGTCCTCTGGTGTAACTACATCTGACAGGAAGCCGTAGAGATGACAGAAGATTTGCTTTGTAAGATGTGATGCCTGAGGCTAAAACGTTTTCTGAGGCTCACACAGTAGAATCCACTGTCGCAGCAATGAAGATGTTAAACACGCAGGAATCAAGTGAGTGGATAAATAAAGAACGTGCATCACTTCACGAGACATGGAAGCAGTTACAGGAGAAAAACATTGATCTGTGTCTATACGACAGGTCTGTTAGATCAGAATAAGGTAAAAGTTGTATAAAGCTCTTGATAATAATAAATATGTCCAAATTGCTATGAGGACAATTCTCATACGACTCAACAAAAGTACCAGGAGTGTAATTGTTTACATCAGTTTTTGTTTTATGTTACCAATAACTCGACTGTGTTGTTTGTGTTTTTCCAATTGAACTGTATTGTTTCACCAGCCGAGTGTAAGTGATAAAGTATTTTCCTCTTAGGGATCCATAGAGCAATACTGCTAATGGACTAAATGGAGATCAAAGAACTAGATATGACATAAGTGGTGTGTGTGTGTGTGTGTGTGTGTACTCACTCATCTCAGGCTCCGCAGTGAGGTCAGCAGTGACAAAGTTAGAGGGGAACAGCCCCACTCCCTGATATGTTTCCCCTTTCCACCAGTTGGGGTCACTAAAAAATAAAAATTCACATATGAAAAGAAACTAAAATATTCAATTTGATATGTTGTCTTTTTCCTTGCTACAGAATCGATATTTCAGAGTTAACGAAGTAGATAAGCAGTTAATTTTAAGTTTATAACGTCAATAGAACCCAGAGCGACGTCACCGCCGGTGGTGTCACTGCCTCCAAATGAAAGGAGCCTAGCTAACGGACCCTGTCACCTGTTCTGGGATCAGCAAGGTGCTTCGGTTAGTCTTTGTCAAGGCACCCCCACTCTGAGAACACACTGCCTGGCAGGGGCACTACAATTCGGCCTTTTGTTTACATCATCTCCCAGGCGACAGGGCCCTGCACACTCCATGACGTCATCACTTTAAATTAGTTACTTTGTTAAATATTGGGATTTTGTTGTAATTCCTGAAGAGTAATTTCAGAGGTTTTCATCAAATGGGAACAGAATCCAAAAGCTGTTCATCAGATTCCTCGAGATGTGATCATGTGATAACTCGAGGGGTAGATTCTTTTGAGATGGTAGATTCAGGACACGTATTAAATTGTATGCTCAACAACAAAGAGCCATCAAACTGTCCCGAATCCTCTGTTATTTGACTAATCCTTGTTTGCTGTGCGTACTTGCTTATTTGTGTGTGTTTGTGTGAGTAGTTCACCTGTCGTCCAGGATAGTGATGATTTCTCCAGACTTGAAGGTGAGCTCGTTGTCCTCAGCAGCCTCAAAGTCATAGATGGCGCGGACTTTCCTGCCGTCTGACTTGTGCGAGGAGAGCAGGCTGGAGGTGCTCGGGTAAAGGCCCGACAAGGACGTCTGCGGACGTTGCTCCTTCAGCGACAGCTCAATAGCTGCAAACATGAGTCAGATTGTTTCTTTGCTCTTGAAAGACCTTGCACATTTTAAACCCCCCTAAATATTAATGCAGTTCATAAATCCAGTGTAAATTGTGATTTATGCAATTCCAAAAAAGGCAAAGGTGTCAGTGAGCACATTTTTGAAGGACAATACTCCTTTTCTCAACCGACAGCTGAGGACTGAAAAACTGGTTATATTTAGTTGTCTGATATTTAGCTTGAGGACTTGTTACCTTTGGCCAAGTCTTCCTCTTCTTTTTTGTTTGTTGAGGTGGACGGATCCTTTGCCACTAAAGCAGGACTTGCTTTTGCTTGCTCTGCAGCCTGTGAACAAAATATCCTAAACTTAGGTGAATCAAGAAATCAACAACTGAGCCTCAAATACAGCAGTTAATCAAAAACATCCTCCATTTGTCCTTTTTCCTCCACAGGCCTACCTGGGACCCCACTGCAGGAAAGGTAACACCCTGCTCACGTAGATTCTTGATCATTGCGGAGATTAGACTCAGCTGTGGATCATTGCGGAAGTCCTCCGCCCACTCCACCATGAGGGCTTTAAGCTTCTCACACACTTTGGGGTGCCCCTGGAGATATATTCAATCAAGAAGTTATGAAAACAAGGATGGCACACAATCACTTAATGAGGTTATCTGGACAACACACAGAGGGCGAAAACATACCTTGTTTAAGACGTTACTGACTTCACTGGCAAACTCTCTGGAGCACACCTCCAAGTGGAAGATCTTCCCACAGTTTGAGACACAAGCACCAAGAAGCTGTGAGGACAAAGGGGTCAAAATATTCATCTGACTCACTAATTGATAGGCAACAACAGGCGACAAACATGTAACACCTACAGTGCATCCGGAACGTATTCACAGCGCTTCACTTTTTCCACATTTTGTTATGTTACAGCCTTATTCCAAAATGGATGCAATTCATTTTTTTCCCTCAAACTTCTATACACAATACCCCATAATGACAAAGTGAAAAAAGTTTGTTTAAAAGTTTTGCTAATTTAAAAAAAAATAAAGAACGAAAATATAACATGTACATTGTATTCACAGCCTTTGCTCAATACTTTTTTGAAGCACCTTTGCCCTCACAGTGCAACGCTGGAGCTCTGTCAGAGTGACCATCAGGTTCTTGGTCACCTCCCTGACTAAGGCCCTTTTCCCCCGATCCCTCAGTTTGGCCGGATGGCCAGCTCTAGGAAGAGTCCTGGTGGTTCCATTTACGGATGATGGAGGCCAATGTGCTCATTGGGACCTTCAATGCTGCAGAAATATTTCTGTACCCTTCCCCAGATCTGTGCCTCAATACGATCCTTTCTCAGAGGTCTACAAACAATTCCTTGGACTTCATGGCTTGGTTTGTGCTCTGACTTGCACTGTCAACTGTGGGACCTCATATAGACGGTGTGTGCCTTTCCAAATCATGTCCAATCAACTGGATTCCCCACAGGTGGACTCCAATCAAGTTGTAGAAACATCTCAAGGATGATCAGTGGATAGAGGATGCACCTGAGCTCAATTTTGAGTGTCATGGCAAAGGCTGTGAATAATTTAATCCATTTTGGAATAAGGCTGTCACATAACAAAATGTGGAAAAAGTGAAGTGCTGTGAATACTTTCCAGATGCACCGTATTGCAACAAAACTTGAGAATTTATTTGGTCACACTACTAGCTCTCGTTTTAATTAAGTGTTGATGAAGTTTGATGACAAGAAGAAAACATAACATCTCCATTAACTGAACAGTCACACTTATACCAAACATGGCTGTTTGTTTCCTGTCTGCTTACAGTCAGCGCCTGCATGGCAACATGAGGATCCTTGTGGTTCACTCTTCTCATTATAGAGCGGAGACATTCTTTAGGTCTGCAACAGAATGAAATAGAATAGAAATTAAAAGGTTGGTAAAGATGAATCGCTCTGCCACAGAGAATGATCAATAGAGATGTTTCTCCTACACACTTTGTGTCTCTGGTCTCATTCTCCTTCCCTTTGAAATCGTCTTTTTAAAAAAACATTTTAAGAAAAGCTGAGAGATGCGTGGGTGTGCATTCAATATGTGTGGATTAGTAGAAGACAGTTGACTAACCCAGTGCGTGACTGCCCTATCTTATCGCATATGTCCAGAATGAGGCCCCAGTCCTCAGCTGTGTTCATCTCACTGGTTGCTTTCTCTGCAGAAAAGAAGCACAGCAACAGCAGAAAACTTAAACATTGCAACAAACACATTTTTCAGGACTTATTGTGCTTAGAGACAGAGTTAAAAAGGAGAGCTGACAACTGCATGAAAGAGTATAAAGTAGGAGAAAAATGGATATACACAAGTACAAGTACCTCAAATCTGTAATTAAATACAACATTTGAGTAAATGTACACATTTACTTTCACCCACTGGCCGTCTTTACCTGATACCATCGTTTGTGTATATGTTTAACTATGTGCACCGATATGAGCTTTGTCTACAGGGCATTTATGTTTACATTTTAGTTAAAAAGGATGCTTATTTTCTTAATTCAAGTCATATATATATATATATTTTTTTTATTCTTGTTATAGTTATTTAAAGTTCATAATTAAATTGTACAATAACAAACCTTAAGCCTATGTTTCTTTGTCATAAGGGATTGAAAATGACATCTTAGGAATCATTTTCTATTGTTTTTTTTTTACTCCTTAATATTAGTATTGGCATTGGCCCCCCGAAATCACAAACAAGTTGGGCGCTAATATTTTGAGAATCTCCTTATGCCAAAATGTCTTTCATATTTCAGTGTTTGATGGAATGCATTGAGTCAGGGACATATGCATTAATCAATGGTTTGCAGAATATTCAAAATGGCACTAGTCACACAGACCATAAAATAACAAATAACATGTAACCAGACAGAGGATTTTACTTATACCCTTTGTTACAAGTTGATTATCACAATACTCCCACAGATTACAAGCAAATATATAAAATAAACCAATTTAACAGCCTGACATTAACCATCCACGCAGAATAAATCCAGATCATCATGTAGTGCTGCAGCTTGTATGTTAAGGCTCAGTGAGGTGTTGGTGCAGTTTGCTCTCCCTCTGCTCACTGCACATGCTAATGAAGTGATTAACCACTCGAGCCACAGCAAAGAGACAAAGGGAAAACCACAGCAGCTTCATGGTTTCACGCATCAGCCCGCATCATATTTCAATTCCATTCAACTAAGAGACGCCAGCCTCGTCATGTTGGTTACAGCCAGGTAGTGATGAAGCAGACGGCTAGCACGCTAGCTAGCTTAGCATCAATTAGCTGATGACAACATTTGTGTCACACGTCCATTGACTGTCAACCTGAATGATTAAATAAAAACTGTACACACACACAACACGGCGTGAAAACGTATGAAAACGTAGATTAAATCTTCAAATGTCGGAACTTTATTGAACGTTTTCAAAGATTCAAGATGCTAACTGCTGTTGGCTAAATCCCATTAGATGTGGCAAGCTAGCTAGCTAGCCGCATGAGCCCGGTGGCTAACTGAAGCACAACAAACCCGAGGGGGAAACAGAACAGCACCAGGATCAGCTCATATAGCATCAACCTTATATATGGAACAATAAATGCTGTGTGGGCAGATGTGTGACATTCGCGGTGTGATGCTAACCGAGAGGCTGTGTCCCGCTGGACCACACAAACAAAGCTGAGTGGTCCCAGCTCCTCCAGCTAGCCTGCTACCACTAGCCCCCGGGTCCCGGCTACTCACCCACATCTTGGTCGAATGGGTTGGTCGCGAAGAGAGGCATCGCTGGTGTGTCGACAACAACAACAGATTTCCGCCGTCTCTCGTTATGTCCCCTCTCTGGTTTATTTCATGCAACAACAACGCATAGTACCGACAACTTCATGGACGTGGAGCCGGAGCTGGGGGACACAGTGACGCGGCTGCAGGCGCAGTGTCTCTGGGTGATCGTCCCGTGTTTGGACGCGTCTGCGCTCATCGACTGTAATTAAACAGCGGAGCTCAGAACAATAAATGAACCTTGAGCCACAAATCGCCTTTGACTTAAAAAAAAAAGAAAAGAAACATGTCATCGTCAGCTGACTGGGATCACGTGACGTTATCTCATCCTATTCACCACAGTTTTTTTTTATCCCCCATACATATGGAGGAATATCAGGGTCAGACATAATAAAGGAAAAAGAGAAGTTGATGTCTTTTTTCATTTTGCTGGTCAAAAATAAAGTGGACGTGTTAAGAATAGAGTTGCATTGTTTATTATTATTATTATTATTATTATTATTTGGCATATTAGAGCCATATTGAAGAGGAAGAACACAGAGATCCAGATAATTGTTATATTACAAGAATAAAGTTGTAGTTTACAGGGAAAAATCATAATATTTCAAGAAAAAGTCATTTTATAAGAATAAAGACGTAAATTGAAAATAAAGTCATAGTATCGCAAGAATAACATTTAATTATTTCATTCTCAACAACTTGATTTTAGTCAGAAAATAGTATTTCTAGTTTCTTATCCTACCAAAAAATAAAAAATCATCCTCAAATTTTGTTTGACTCTTTTCTCCTCATTTCAACTTAATGTTCTGCCTTAACTCCTCTCATTTTTTCCTTTCACCTGCCCCTGGTAGTCTTCCGTGCACGTGGACCACAGTGGAAAAGGTCTTAATCAAAAACCTAAGATTTATTAAATCTGGACTACAATATTCCAGATGAGCTAAACATGTAAATATACTTAAAAAAAATCTTATGTGTGAAACCTTTATTATTATTGTTTTGTCTTTGTTATTATTATAATCTGATAATGTAAAAAAAAAAAAAACACTACTTGAAATGGTTTACTCTGTCTGTGCTGTTATCAGCAAGTCTAGACACCATTGATACTGCACATGAATGGTGTTTCATACCACATCATCTCAGTGTATTTATTGCAAAATATAACAGGAATAAAAGCATCGACTCCACACACAGTTTCTTTCCAATTTTATTGTGATAAGTGTCCTGGCCTTATCCAGAGAAACTTGGACATTTAATTAAGGCACAATGAGCCTACTGCTACTCAGTCCTTCAGCATCATATGAATCTGCAAAGGTCAATCAAATGACAATAACAACTGATTATGCAAATAATAGTCATGTAACATATTCCACATATTGTATTAGACATATTGAGTAAATCATCGTATATGGCTACATTACAAAACACCAACATATTGTTCATGTATGCCTCATACTGTATAAAACTGGCAGTCTAAAATCTAAGAAATACGTTCCTTTATAAAACAGCAGCACTGCTCACACTGAGCATCTATTATAAAAAAAATGACATGAATATTTCAGTTTGCTGAAAGGTGAGATTTACATTATTTGTTATCTGAGTTTGCAGTCATTGATGGTGAGCGGCTGCTCATCATTTTCCCGGAAGCTTATTTCGAAGCACAGTTCAGTATCTGTGACATATGTGATGGTATAAAAATAGTTGCAACTCTATTAACAACATAATCCTCTGACATAGATTTTCTGTGAGTGGAAAGATTGACAAGGCAGTTAAGAAATAAAATGATATGAAACTAAATCCCAACCAACAATGTACTGTTTGTGAAATAGTATTTACAGATACACCTGTACAACAGTGGCTACACTAAAAAATGACATAGTATAGCCTGAATATAATGAACAAAAATATAAACGCAACAGTTTTGTTTTCGTTCCCATTGTTCATGAGCTGCGATGACATTTCTACTGCTTTTTCCAAGAACACAAGCGTGCAGTCGGCATATTGATTGAAGGTGAGCCACCCGGGGCGGATTCTGCAGAGCTGAATGTCCATTATTCAACCATCAGAAGTCGTTTCCAAGAGTTTAGCAGCACTGTACATCGTATATGTGTCCGTCAACCACACGTCACCATGACAGCACAAGATCCTTTTCAGATACTGAGTCGAGAAACTGGACAACTGTCCCCCATGTTGTTCAAATGCCTGCACGCGTGCTCCAGGTGAAAACTTCCAGTTGTTTTTTTCACTGAATAGTGAATGTACTGTGATTTCCTACATTTAAAAGATCCGGCAGGTTGCGTTTATATTTTTGTGTAGTGTTGATTACCACATTCTCATGTTTCCTTCAGTACAAATACTACAAAAATGCCCTAGTGGGCTGGCTCTGTGCTTTGTTGTAATGCTGTGTCGTAAAGTGCCTTTGACACAAGGATCAACCCAAGTCTCAGTGATGCTCATGTGGGCTGGCTTCATCAGGGACCTCTTTTCATCGAGAGCTCCTCCTCATCTCCTTCATTATCTCTGCAACTTCAACTTCAGCCTGTTCACCTTCCTCCAAGAGACAGTTCACACTGCCTTAGATGGATGCTATAAAACTGGAACACTTACTGCGAAGAGAACAACAAAATAAATCACATTAGACAGATTTAAACACTTATGGTGCTCATAGGCTGATATATTTAAAGTTATAGCAACAGTAACTACTGTAAATATGATATAAATATCAAATATGATCAATAAACACAGCTAAAAATCTGATTTGCATACAGTATGTCTGAAATATTAGATTTGAATCTTCACTATTAATGTGTATCTTTTAAATTTCACAACATCAATTTCAATTTCCCAGCATTTTATCTGGAAAAGCAGCTTGCAGGTGTCTGGGATCTCATGTTTGGAAACAAAAGTCTGTGCCGTGGGAAAACATGTGCAAGATGAACGTTATATCTCAGTCATCAAATCTCCCCTTCTTATCTTACTTAAAATGAATTGATGGACATGGGGCTAGGTACTGCACACTGAATGTCTGTAAATATTAAAAACAGATTTAAAGTTCAGAAAGGTCTGAGAAGGTACTGACAGTCAGAGGCACGTTCACAGATGAAACCGATGCGCTCAGTGCAGTAGAAATCATTCCAGAAGGCATTACGGATAAGACCAGCACAGTCCTCGCCGCCTTTATGACCGTTGGTCCAGTTATCAGGCTGGCCGGGCTTCCACTTACTGATGGTGAAAAAATCTCAAGTCAAATCATTGATATTTTCTAACAGAATGAATCAACAAATCATGGCAGAAATCAGTAAAACACATTGAATCCATCTGCTGTAAAACCAACTCACTTGAAAACAGGTACGGTCCCGTCCACCCACTGCCAGATATTTTCCTCGTCTCTGTCAGTCAGGCCCAGCCAGAAATAACCTTTTCCGTTTATTGCATCTTTCACAAATTGCTATGAAAAAAAGAACAGATTTTTCAGGATAATTAGCTCGGAAAAAGTCTTTGTTTAGCTTTAGTTTTTTAAGTTTTAACTGAATTTTTTTCATTCTTTAAAAGAGGTAATATTCAAAATAATGTCTGGGTTCATGTACCTGCTCTTCATTGTCATTGATAATGAGCATATAAGATGACATGTTAGTGCAAAAGTGGTTGGCCTCATCGAATTTGAGTCTCTGGGGCTCAGAGGAGAAGTAATAGCAGCTGTCTCCAAACTTTCTGAACCCAGGTGGACAACCTGCAAACAAGTAAGTACCAGAATGTCACACTGTAAAATCTCTGATATGAGAATATTTGTAAAAAATATACTTATAATGAGCCACATATCTGTATTCTATCCTTATGTAATAATAGAACTCACCAGGCGTTGGAGTGGTGACCACTGGGGGCTGGACCTGCCGGGACACAGACCCTTGTGGTTCCTCGGTTGGTTTGGATGGTTCAGATGCTTTGGGAGGTTCAGGTGCTTTGGGAGATCCAGGGACCCGAGTGGGCTGAGTTGGCTTTAATATTAGAGGAGGTGCAGCTGCAGGTAACCCTGGTAGCCCTGGAGGGCCGGGAGGGCCAATAGATCCCACAGGCCCACGAGGCCCATCCAATCCTGCCGGTCCCACTACACCTCTGGGCCCCTGTGGGCCTTGTGATCCTGGCATCCCTGGCTCTCCATCCAAACCAGGAAGCCCTTGAGTCCCTGGGTCACCTTTATCACCAGGGTTTCCAGAGCGACCTCCAGGCCCTCTCGATCCTTTGGACCCCGGAAGACCCCGACCACCATTTGCACCCTGAGGACCTATCGCACCTGGAGGTCCAGCAGCACCTTTCTCTCCTTTGGGTCCCACCTGTCCTAGAATCCCTTTGTCTCCTTTATCACCCTTTTGTCCTGTCTGGCCCACTGGCCCCTGTGGACCCTTGTCTCCCTTGGTGCCCCTTGGACCCGGTGGACCTGAAACGTTATGAGAAAAAAACAAGTGGTCCACATGTCTGAGAATGTACAATCTGTGCAACAAGAAAGAAAGAAAACAAATGTTACTTCTTGTACTTTGCTGATTCAACAGCATACTAGATGGTACCTTCCTAGTCATGGTGAAAGGTCACTCAAAATTCAAAGAGCTGGTTTATTTTGGATGCAAGTCATTTTTTAAGAGTAAGATATTACAAAAGCTTTTCATGTAAGATTAGATAATCTTATCTTTATGTATATTTAGAGGAAATAGAAAGAGGAAGGATAGTAAAAGAATGGATTTACTGGTTATCTCTATACAGGGGTATAACAAATTAATCCTATCTACATCACAATGTTTAACAATATTCATAATATGATCTAAAAAGTGTTTCATTTCCAGGATGCACACATAACCATCTTGTTTTCTTACCCTGCAGGATGGTGAAGTTGGTGATGAGCTGAGAGTGCTTGCTGTCCACGAGCTTCATCTCCTCCATCACCATAAACAGGTTGTTGACCTCTGTGTCCAGCCTGGCTGTCAGCACATCCTGCTGGCCGCGCAGCTCTTTGCCCTCTGCCTTAGCCTCCATCACGCTACCATTCAGCGCCAGTAACAGGTCTGAATGGCGAATCACTGTCTCAGCACAGGACCTCAGGCCGGCCAGGTCGACGCTAATGGCACCGAGGACCTGTGAGGCAAAGCTCATGTTTCCAGTCACGCGGTCCATGTTGTTCTCATGTCTGTCTAATCGGACTTCTATCTCATCAAACATGGATGAGGTGATGTTATCGTGGTCTCTCTGGTGGTCCATCAGCTCACGCATCTTCTGGTCGTGTCCCTCGGTGAGGGCGGAGGTGTTCTGGATCTGACTGGCCACAGTGCTGAGCTGCGTATCCAAGTCATCGAGAGCTTCCTCGTTGGACCGGGCCAGGGCTGAGTTGTTCGCTGACAAAACCTGGATATTTTGCACCTTTTCCTTCAGCCACTCTGTGTCAGCCCGGTTCTGTCTGGACGTCTGATGCAGACCCTGATAATCATTCTTCAGTTTCTGCACAGCCTGTCCCGCGTCTTCCACCGTCTTCTGCAGTGTGCTGAGCAGACTGCGTTGCTGGGCCTGGGTGATGTTTAGTGCACTGACAGTAACCTGGGTCTGGCTCTGCTCTTTAGCCTGGCCCTGTATCTCTGACTGGAGCCGTGCTGTGTCCGTTTGGAGGTTGTCAATCACACCACTGTACGAGATCAGGGTCTGGTTGAGGCCACGCAGTGAGGCCGCATTTCCTTCCAGAAAGCTCTGCAGGGACCCGTGGCCGTTTTGCACGTCATCGCCTGTGATCCGGAGCTCATCCAGGACGTCTCGGTTTCTGGTTGCCCTGAGCGCAATGTCATTCAGTTTGTTCTGTAAGAACTCCAGGTCTGACTTGAAAGTCTTGATTTCACTTGTGGCATTCACTGACTTCTCTCCTGCCTGATCATCTGAAAAGGTGACACCCAAAACAATGATAATAGAAAATAAAAAAATAAACATTCCAGTTTATTGCATTCAAAATAGGGCTGGGCAATAAAACAATATTAATACCTATCTTTTTAACCGATAGCAATATAATAAAATACCAATATATATTGATATAAGTATAACACAATATTGATCAGATTAGTTAAATGTTTTGCTGTTTATTAAGTGTTTGACATTTGTCGTGATATGAACATTTTAATCTTGATATATTTTTTGGGCTTTATCACCCAGGCCCTAATTCAAAATGTTGTTTTTCTTACCTAATTTCTTCAAGTCTGTCTCCACAGCATTGATCTTGCCTCCATAATTCTGCATGCCCTCGGTCACATTGTCCATTCTCTGGACCACTGACGATGAAAGAGGAAAGAGAGTGTAAATACAAATGAACACGGTATATACAGACAAGGTGTTAAACTAAACAGACAATATTATCATGACAGTCTATCACAGTATCAAACTGGAAGGTAGCATCATCACACGCTCCAGCTATTTGTGTAAAATGAATTTTCTAAATTTTTTAGACTGCTATCACCAAACCTTTAAATTCTATCTTTCTGACCAGCAGGGGGTGCTGTTGTATTTATTCCTCTCAAGGGATCTCTGAACACAGGATGTTGAACAAGGTGAAGAGTTTCCTATGACTTCAGTAGCCGGGCAACTGTGCATCTGTTGGTCGATACAAACCTCAATTTTCCGAGGAGATTCACAAATTCCACTTCGGGATAAATAATGTTAAACACATGATGAATACCACAATAACACGCTGCGACTCGGGATCCACTTTCACTTCCACCCCCCCCCCCACCCACATCTGCAACAAGAATCTGTCTCCTCTCCTCCACCGTTTGTTTTTCTGTCGGTGTGAGAGCGTTTAAAAAAAAAAAAACTGTGTTGGAAGACGTCCTAATCTTTCACTGTTATCATTCCAGGAGTGACAAAAACAGGCTCGGGACAAACAAAACCACCAGTTTCAAAGAGCTGTTGGTTAACTGCTGGGAGCTGGAGAATGCAGCTCAAGTCTTCTCTCTGTCTCTTTCACTTCTTAATCTTCAAGAGCACAGTAAACATGTATACTTCTTACTTAACATTCATTTAGTCACTTCAAATCGGCAGTGATGATGATGAAAACAAGAATTGCACTATGCAGAGCTCATATCGCGACCTGGTCACAGGTTTCTATCACTTAATATGTTTGTTTAAATTAAAATAGCAAGATATATTAACACCATTGGTTTATTTAATTTTATTAGATTAAAGTTTTAAGTTGGTCCAACAATTTTCTTTTTTTCAGTGTATTTGTTACCACACGTGCCCACACCCCTATGAAACCATATTTAAATCCTCTAGATCCAGATATTTAGTAGAATCCACATGAAATTCCACACACTCATCAACATCATTGACCTAAATATATGTGTTTCTTTTTATGAATCAAGATCCACACATAATTCCCAGAGAAATCCCTGAAACTGTTGATCTGGATCTTTCCCCCCTTACACCAGAATGTACAGAGTTCTGCTTTCGGCCATGCTCCACCCCTCCACAAATCACTTCAACAGTTTTTGCATAATCCTGCGAACTAACAAACAAATGCAGACGAAAACAACACAACCTCCTTGGAGATAATGATGTTATTTATACCAGAAATACCTCCCACACTCTTGCTGACGGAAATACTTTCTTATTCCCCTCTGTTAATCTTTACATTCCCCCACAGCCCGGAACTGGAGGAGCATTATGAGTTGTATAAAGCTGCTAATTTGAACAAGGCTTATTGGCTGCTTATTGTGACCCAAGTTATGAGCCATAATCCAGCCATTACCCAACATGATGTCTGGTAGATTTATCCTGATCCACTCTGCAGGAGCAGACGCTTGGTGACACTGTTTGTGACACAAACATGGAATTTTTAAAACTTTTAATTAAAAGGGTAATTTGTAGGGTTTAAGAATTAAGAAACATAAAATGAAAACAGTGCAGCAGGCTATGAAGGATGGAGAAGGAAAACATACAGGACGGAAGCAGCCAACACTGGTTTCTTGCAAACCTCAAACTATGTTGGACACACGCAGCCATTTGTGAGTTAACCTGCGGTTCATGAGACAACAAATTGCTACCAAACCATAAAATCTCCTCTAGAGGAGTCGCTGCGTGGTCATCTGGCAGACATTACAGCCAAACCATCACATGTGCTTTACACTAACACAGACCCCCAAACTGGAAACCCCAAACAATCCTGACTCACAAGGTCAGATTCAGATTTTGATCCAAACTTGAATCAAGTCATTCCCTATTCCCTATTGGGCGGATTGTGCTTATTGTGTATTGGAGTACATGGTTCACCAGGTTGGTGCACCTGCAGAGCAAGGAGGACTTAAATGTTTTTCTTTAAGATATTTTGACAGGTTTTCTGTGGATGATTTATTACATAAATATGTAAGACTGGACAAAACACAAAGAACATTCCATATTGGTGATCCCTGAAATAACCCAAATTCCTTTCTGTTTCTATTTAACATCACTGCCTTGGTTCAAACCGGGAGAAACAGAGTCAGGACACTGCTGCGCAACAAATGTGTTTCCCATCTATGGCGAAACTCAGAGACATATCAATTCAGTGGAGAGTGAACTGTGGATACTATTAAGGGACTTAGGCTGAGCTCTGACTCGGCTGAATTTGGTTTCCCTCCTGCTGCCAGCAGTACGAGATTTAGATTCGTAAACATATTTCTACTGTGACATTTATTTGGATCCATGTGTTATTATCTAGCTGTGTCAAATAGGAGGGCTTCTTTACAAATGAAACTATACTATTGTGTTTTTAACCATTTACATCCTCAGTATGAAATATGCTACATACTGTACATTACAGCAGTCATATCCTACTTATCTACCTAATAGTTATTCTGCATTGAACATATTTGTAAATCTACAGTTACTTACATTCCTGTAGGATGAAAATATCTAAACCTATATAAAATGCACTATAGAGATAATAGAGATAAGAGACATGAGAAAATGACAGTATGAATGTCTTGTGCTGTACGAGAGGGACCTTTTAAAGCAACACTGTAACTCTCACTGAGCAACAGCGCCCCCTGTAGCAATCATGTGGTGATTAATTCTGTTGGGTTCTGTGCAGAGAAAAAACAAAGCCTATCAACCTGTGAATATATTGCCCATGATCCCCAGCTTCCTGAACCAGAGGAGCTGTCACTCTAACAAATACACCAAACTCTGTTTCGAATTCTTCATATTTTGATAGTTTCCTGGCTGAATATCTGAGATAAACGCTGGTTTTTCGTCTTTTTAACTGATCTGCATCTACAGTTCAGCATTACCCTTGAACTTGCTGGGCCTGATCCTGGCAGTGGAGCCAGTTACGTACTTCTTACAGGAGATGAGCACTATTCCCCCTATTCCTCATCAGTGTGCCATCAAACCAAATTTGAAGATGCTATTTTGAAATTTAAAAAAAAGTTGCATTAACCGGAGTGTTGACTTACCTTTGTATCCGAGGACCGCCACAGCGATGGTGAGCACTCCACAGAGCACGTAGAGAAGTGCAATGGCCGCCCTCAGAGCCCAGTCATTTTTACACTTGGTGCACTCTGTCCCCTCCTGAATTCCTACAACATACAACAGAATCTGCGTCACATGTGATTGTTCTGTTCACTCCAATGTTACTATTGCTTCTGGTAAATCAAATATTGTGCAACAGCCGCAGCGAGTTCGTATAAATGAGCCAAAGTTTTTCATTCAAAAACGAAATCACATGGGACAGTTTCTCTGATTTCATACCTAAGTTTAGTGCTGTAGTAATGACATGGGACACTCTGTGGCTTTTCTCCAGCCAAGTATCTATTCAAAGCATTTGTCCTCACGAACAGGCAAGAAGACTCCCGATGAAACACATGTGTTGTCCATACGACAACACATGTGTTGTCCATACGACAGAGGAACCAAAACACAACAGCGACTTTCCCCTTCTGTGTCCTTCCTCACTGCCATCCGACCTAAAGCCACGGTGCAGTGAAATGCTTCACGTCACAGATCGAGCATGTGGCACAATGCTAAACATTAGACTACAGGCAGGATGTTTACTCCACTTCATTACAACTGACCAAGCAGCCTCCGGTGAGCAGAACAAGAGGGCAGCTGGTGTTCACAACAGATAATAAAGATCTTCATGTAGAAACTTTAAAAATCACATTACATAAGAAGAGAAAATGTGGGGTATAACCTTTAGTACTTTACCAGACAGGACGGTTATTAAATAAATGGTTATAGCACGGAAACTATGGTATTAAGCCTTGGGTATCAATTCCCTTTCAAAGGGATTGCTGGGATTTTGAAGTGGGAATTGGTCCAATGAGGCCAGAAGCATTCAGGTAATAACACAGACAATAAACCAGCCAGCAGTTTCCACGGATTATGTAGAATTAAAAACACTAGTGCAGCGTTGGCTCTAAACCTGCCTGTTTGGAATGTGCTGTTTCCTCTCCTGTTTTTTTAATAATAATATGGGCTGTTTTTCTTGAAATAATAGATAATACATGTTTATGTCTATATATGTTGGGGTGTGTGTGTTCTTTTTATTTATTTATAATTCAGATTATGGTTAGACTGTGAAATGTTAAGCATCAATAACATTTCTTTGTCATAAGGGTTTGATAACAACATCTTCATGATTGAAACATTTGGGAATCATTACCCGAAATGTTTTTAAAAGGCCAATATAAAGTTATTGGAGTCAGTCTAGTTATGACTTTGCTTTTGAGTATGTTATATAAACATAATGCTGAACCACTGAGCCCACGTCCGTTTCAACAGACATCAAAGTCAGGTAAGCAAGTACATGAAAACATGCTCATTACTATTATGGGTACTCGGTCTATTGTTTCCACTGAGGGACGTTATATAGTCCCAGCTGGACTGACATCTTCATATGACTTCCTCCTCAAACAGCGTCAGGGGCCTCGCTCCGTCCCTTTGAGTCATGTCACCCACGATGAGACTCGATCTGTAGCCAACGGAGTTCTCCATCCTTCCCAGTCAGGGGTGGGCCGGGACCACCAGACGGGTACTGGACGTTTGGCCTCTCTGCTTTGGACCCACACATCTGTGCAAACATCACATCTGACCACCTCAAAGAGGCCCGGGCCGTGGACACAGACATGGATATCCAGGCCACTGTTGTCCTTATGTGTACTGAGAGCCAGTGCGGAGAGCTCCACGAGACCCCCCCCCATGGTCCTGACCACATGCTGTTTTAAGGACAACATCACACCATGTAAACAATCAGCCGGGCGTCTACAGGTTCTGGGTCAAGAGCAGGTCAGCGGTGGTATTTCTGTGTTCACTGGAGTTTGACCTGGCGGTATCGTGTGTGTGCTCCTCATGCTTTCAGGGTCACAGAGTTTCAAATACTTTCTCACAGTCAAGAGCTTTTCTTTAAGGATCTGTTCTAATCACAACGTTGTGTACGAACCTCCTGCTACTGACGTACAAGAACAAGTTCTTCTCAGCACGTTGCTCCCACACACTTTGTTTCCTAGACTGTGCGACACAGAGTGTATCATAAAAGCAGAGCATGAAAAGTACAAGCGAGGCTGCAGAACTATTTCTCTCGTCAATTGTCTTTTCAACACTGTGGCGATGACTCAGCTCGTTTTCTGATTTGACATGTTTGCTGATTAAATCCAAAGTTGCTGAGTCAGAGTGTTGTACTGCTGTAATATTATTGGTTACTAAGGTCGAAAAGATATGATATTCAAGCACTATTCAGACCGGTCAAATATTGCTAGTTATGGTACTAGGGTCATTAATTATACTACCACAATACTGTTATAATGTTCTGACCCTGTTCATACCTGGTATTATCATCCATCCTTTGGGTGCAGGTCTAAATGCACCCAAATGGATCCTCAATGTTTCCTGAGATGTGGTCATTCAGACCATGTTTGGAGAGGGTCTGGGACGTATGTGGCCACATTCTTTTCACTGTGTGAACACAAATGCATCCTGCGCTGCCGCATGAAGGACCGCCTACTAATCTGACGTCTTCTCTACCTCTCCTTCTCACTCGCTCATGCCGACACACACCAACACACACAAACACACTGACATCGCACTCATATATGCTCAGAATTGGTAAAAACAACATCGTTTGGCCTTCGTGGACAGAAATGATGTGCTTGTTTGTTTGCATATAGAGCAAGGACGTGAAATCCAATCACAAGTGGTCACAGGAGACACATTCAGGACTCATTTTATTGCCAGGTGTGAACACACTTGAGATTGGATCTCTCAGGACGGATTTTAATACCAGGTCCTAACAGGGCCTCTCTCAGCTGTGCAGTTAAATGGTAGAAATAGCCACAGTATGTTGGTTTATTTATAGATAATTTAAGTCACACACTAAAGTGTAATGCGTGCAATAATTCATGTGGTTATGTGAGTGTTAAAGGGGATTTAGAAGTTGCACTAGACGACTTGACATACTGCCCCAGACACAGATGGAAAGTAATTGGCTCACAATGGAAACATGTTTAGGGCTGTCAGGACTATGCCCAATGTCACTGGCTCCAGGATAAGCACTGTAGATAATGGATATATGGATGGGATGGATGTCAGTACTAAAATCCAAATGTATATTTAGTCTCTGCACAAACTGAAATGGTCGCCCAGTTAACACTGTCCCTATTAAGCACACACAGTGTTTTATAACCTGGCAGGCGGGGACAGGTTACAGACCTAGACTGTCATGTTCTTAAAGCCATGATACTTCCACCGAGCAGACATGGAAATACATCCTGTCAGAGCAGCCAGGAGCTCGGTCCAGGGTCACAACATTTCCCCTCTGCTTGACAGAGGAAGGGTTTCTGCTCCCTCCAAGGGATTCTGCTTTAACACCAGTTCTGTCAGCGATGTGGCAGACAGGGCTGATGAAGAGAAAACACTTCCAAGGTCTTCTGTTACAAAGAATCAGAGAAACTCACTGAAACGCTATGATTGGTTTTGTCATGTCTGAGACTCACGAAGTTCTTCCCACTATCCAAACACATTTCAACAAAAACAATCAGATATGTGCAATCTTTTCAAAATGGTCACGAAAAAACCCAAAGAACATAAAAAATGAAATGATCAATTTCAGCTCAGTCATAGTTGCTGTGCGTCATGTTGACCGGTGTGACCTCGTGCTGTCTACACATAGACTACTGCAGTACATAAACACGCTGGCACAAACATGTCATGAGCTGAATGAAAACACATTGCTGAACCAAACTGCCGGGTGCAGAACACGGGGAGGACTGAGGCTGTTCAGAAATTGAACAGCGTCCAGGATGTCCCAATCAGCAGGCTGGAATCCTGCCCAGTAATCCCTGAGAGGTACATAAATGTCAGAAGAGCCTTAAAAGAGCAGAGGTACCGTGGAGGACACTGTGTCTTACATGTATTACAGTCCAATGACAACCATGTACTTCCTGTTGTTTTGGCACGTTTCTACTTTTATATAGTAATTCATTCTTAAATATCCAGGATTGTGGTGCTGCCATCGTGAGCCTTTGACGTTATTTACAGCCAGTGCAGGCGCAGTAGTGATTGTGCAGCGGAGCCACGGTATCAAGGTTCTGCCAATATGCTTGACCAATAGTGAGTCAGTCTCAAGATTCAATCATGAGGTTTCAGCTGGTTTTTATTTCATCAAATAACCAATTCAAACCAAATTTAGTGGAAAAATGAACTCACTTCTGTGTCTTGGCTCATGTACCATCCACTAAAATGGAGGCGGCAGGGTTTATGACCTTTACTGAAGCCAGACACCAGGGGGCAATCAGACGATTTGGCTTTTTCAAAATTTAAATTGTCCCAAAACTTAAATTTATGACTAAATACCTGTCAAACTAACTTCACTCCCAACAGCATCGAGTGATCTTTGTTTTTCATGCGGAAATTAGCAAGTAAGCTGCCAATTTGAGCATTTTAGCATACTGACGTTAGCATTTAGTTCAAACACTGCTCTGCCAAAAGACTGTATATCGAAATTGACAACATGAGGGCCCCCCGAAAAAAAGTGATGCCAAAGCGTCTTGATCACCACCTGGTGGCTGGCTGCAGTAAGATAATACAACCTGCCTCCTTCATGTTAGTGGATTGGACATGGACCTAAATAAAAAGTGAAAGTACACCTCAAATACATTTTTTTCTGTTGTTCTTATCACACAGATGAATGGTGTTCACGGTGACATTTCATGACTGGCAGCTAAGACTGAGTTGCTAGAGATCCCCTGATCGCTACTAAATAGACTCAGGCCCCAAATGCGCAAGACAGCAGCGCTCGTATCCAGTTTATTTTGGCTTCTGAATAGTGGGAGGAAGTGGAGACATGTTGTCCATCTTTTTATACAGTCTAATTTTGTAGACTTAGCCTTTGGAGAGCCAACTGTCAGCAGCTTAATGATATCTCTGCACATCGTGGTCAGATGCATCACAGTAGAAGCTGCAAAGTGATCTTTGTTGTTACTCAGAAGAGGTTGTAGTGAGTTGTGGTCACAGGAGGTAGAGAAGGAAAGAGAAACAGAAAGGAGACAGAGAGGAGGATGGGGGGCCGTCCAGTGTGGTGTCTGCAAAACAGCTGTATTTCATTTGGACTCTGAGTCAGTCAAAGAAAAAAAAAGAAAATCTCAACACTTATTCCCTTATTCCATGTACCTGCCATTAGACTCGCCTGCCTGCCCCGTCTCACTCCTGGCTGGCAGTGGAAATTTCCATGGCAACACAAAGAAAGCCTGTACGGACTCGAGCCATTTTGTGTGAAGACCCTTTGTGCAGAGTGTTAATACTATGTTATATACAGTAACCGGGTGGCTACCGCAGAAATCCTTTCACTTCCTAACCTTCCATTTTGTGTAATGTATGAAAGAATAAACTAAATATGATCACAAGCCAGAAACCAGTAGTCACAGTCAGGCTATGGCTCTCCTATCAACCTGGATGGAGCCGAACATTACATTTCTTCCACATGATGCATTTTTGTCTCACATGTTGTGTGTTCCTCACAGGGAACACACAACATTATCTGGTATCTGTCTACAAACTGTCAAAACCAGAATTAAATCTGATTGTGGTTCGAGTTACAGAAATGTCTGTAATTAACCTGAAATACTGAAACAGATCAACTTGAGAATTGCTGCGACAAACCAAAACCACACATAAAAGTAGACACAATAATCTCAATCAAACACTCCATCAAGTATATATTCTCCTTCACATCCCTGCTGACCCCCCCCCCCCCCCCCCCCCCCCCGCTTTGGAATGGACAATCACTTGTCATCGTTTGGCAGAAAGTCTGTATTTCTATCCAGAGTTCAGTGTTGTCAGCAGATGTGTTCATGTCCCTCACTTGAATTTGGGTAAATAATGTGACTTTGTAGCTTCATGTTTTTGTCTATTGCGATCCACTCTAACCTCCGACTTCCTTCTTTAGAGGGTGTTGAACCCTGGGCTAAGAAGGTGCTCTGGGGTTGCGGTGACCCCCTCTGGCCCTCATAGCCACCCCAGTAATAACAGTCAGCAACTGGAATGTTAACAAGTAAACACTCTCCAACAGGGGAAGTTACTACTGAGACAAATTACTCAGACATTAGCTTCCATGAATTGCTGAGCTTGCCTTGCATGCCTGGCCTGTGATTCTTTTTTTTTCTCCGCTTGCTGGTAACAGGTTTATGACACTTTAAAACGGGCCCGGTCCTCCGCAGCATCTGGACCTTGTTACACCGGAGCCAAATCAAAAGGAGGCATGCAAACATTTGATGCATCAGCCCTTCATGCCAAGTATCATGAGAAAAAAAGGGGCAAAGTTGGCAGTGAGCTATATTGAGTGTTTTTATAAGAAACCTTCTCAGCTGGTACTCACTTCCTTCACATTAGTTTACAGCCACAGGTCTGTAAATGAGGTTGTTTTGAGAAAAATAAAATGTGGACGGCTGCATGTCTGAACAGGATGCGATGCCCTCTTCATTACACACATACACACACACACGCAAACACGCACATGCTGCCCAAAGCTGATGCAGCTGAAAAAGTTCCCTTTGAAGGACCTTGGCTAAAGATCTCCTCACGCGTCCGAACATGAGACTCAGGCATCATGTCACTGATTGGAGGGACTTTGACACATCTGATCTTGCACGTGTTTCGCTGTAGCAACAACTAATCTAATCTAGATATATTTTCATTGAAGTTACCTTTCAGATTTTGTGGGGTGGAATAAATAACTACCACTGTGGAGGTAGTAAATAACTAGAATGACAGTCAGTAGAGTGCATACCTCCGCAAAGGCCCAACAGTCACCTTAACTCTCTGAGAAAACAGTGAAATGGTGAAGAATGGCCCATCTTGCAATGTGAAAGACAGTGAATAAAAAATTCCTGGATCCCCCTGACACACACAGAACCACGTGCTCCTTTTATATTCTACTATCATTTGCTCCTAAATATTTCTATACGTCCCTGGAAAGTTTATATAACTGCAAGTCCGTTGAGCACCCTTGCATGCTTATGGAGAATTCCAAGTTCCATGGAGGTTGTGCCACATCAAGCGAGAAACACTGGGAAACAATATCCACCGACAGAACCGTGCAAACAGAGACAAATGGCATCCTACAGCGAGACAGAGCGCACTGCTGCGGGAAAACTTTATGGGGCATTTCTTGTTAGCCGAGCAGGCTGCTTCTTTTTTTTTTACCTCAAAGTGCTAAAAGGCACAAACGGAGTCTAATTGGTGGCGAAAACAGTCAGATGGTCTATTAAAAGAAGCCGTGAACATGGAGTTGATTAGAGCTGGTTTTGTCGAACCATCTGCGTTTGGTTAGAGGAAGACAGACATGACATATAGGTCATATATCGTAATCTCAAGAGACAGACTTTCAAGCACGCAAGTGCGCCTCATAAACGGAGCAGGGCCACTGTATCTGGGGATATTTTGTGAGGCAGGATTAGATATCAAGAAAAGTCTTTGTGTTGCAGTCAGCAGTTTCTGTTAAAGATGGAAATTCAGCCTCAGTGTGTGCGTCTGTACTTTGGCAGAGCTCTGTGTCGTCAGGAGATAAAGAGTTGGAGTCACATCTGCTGGCACCATCAGCATCAGGGGGAGAAACGCAAACTACTGATGGAATCAAACGTGTGATGTAGATCCACCGTGAGCCTGAAAGCAGAGCTCGTGTTGACAGGAAGGATTTTGTTAATGCAACTGACAATTAATAGTCCCAGTGAAAGCCGTAAAGTGTTACTCAACTGCATCTACACGATTAAAGAGGAATGTGTTTAAAGCAGGGCCGTGCAAGTACACAGACACACTCTAGTGCTTGTTGACTAATGAAAAGTTGTATTCCACAACTACACTTCAAACATACTTCAACATATGTCATGCTGGTGCCGTAAAAAACAACCACACAGAAAAAATCACAACTCAACATTAATATACCACGGCTCCACTAAACAGGGTGTAGGGCTTCATCCATACTGCTACGTTTTCCTTTGAAAATGGCATTTTGTGCGGTTGTCTACGTCATCGATACCAAACATCTCTGCAGCCCCGGAGTTTTCAAACTTAAACCAGGCCAGCAGCTTTTCCAAACTTCTCAGTTTTATCGTTTTTTAGATTCCAGGCATATCGGTAGCAGAGTAATGTAAAGAAAGAAAATGGGGAATCGATACGTAAAAAAAGTTCCAAGCAGCTCACACTCCTGTTCACTATCTAATAATGAATCATATATAACAGAAACCCATGTGCACCAAGAACAAATATCTCCGACTAAAGAGCACTTGTAATTATTTGCGATAAGAACATTCTGTTGAAAAAGACATTTCTCGAATTTAATTGCACAAATGCAGAAAAATATGGAAGCCATAAACTAACTTTATTAGCGTGAGTGGAGAACAAGAGACCCCCTTGGCTCCTCCTGCTCATGTTGCAGCGTCGGCATTTTGGAATGATGTCATTTCACGTAAAACAGGACCATGTGAACCTCGGAGACGGTGAAGAGGGGGTTGGTCGTTGCTCCTCGCTCTCTTTCAGCATGTCAGTCGCACCACATTAACATGAGCTTTGTCTGTCGAAGTGTCAGATGCACAGAAATGCAGCAAACTAAAGTCTCAGTCACAACAAATGCTGAATTCAGCAGAGATGTAAAGTCTTGCCAACATATGACACATGGTTGTAAAAGAATGGGACACTGGACAAGCTGCAACCACAGGGTTAAGCAAAGTGTACATGAGGCTCTAGTGGAGCAAGAACTTGCAGGATGTTGTATTTTTGGACTGAAACCTCCACGAAGCAACGTGCTGCCTCTCTGACGTCATTATTTCTCAAGATGCCATTTTTATCCAACTAATTTTACTATTACCAGGTAAAAACGTGCAACACCAAATCAATTCACCAACAATTCAACCATTTTATTCATAAACGGAAAAAGCCTGGTTCTTCCTAATCTCAACCTCAACACACCAACATGAACACAAATAAACTGAGACGTGTTTTCTCATGTGGGTTTGAGAATATTTCATTATGAGCCCAAAACCGCTGCTCGGGTGCAGAGAATAACCCTGGAGCTAACTTTGCAGAGCATCTGTGCAGAGGGGTTTTCGTGTGGTCACGCCTGCTGGGTGGCCCATCGTGGAAGCACTTAGGAAACCGAATCAACAACAATCATCACCGAGCCCTAATTTCCATCAGCCTGTGTCAGTGCTTGCGCTCCATCCCATCACCACACAGCACTTCCAAGCTCCATCGCCCAGGAGCGCCAATAAAACCACACACTGCGGATCCAACTAGTCTGGTTTCTCTCATGGTGAAAGATGCTGACCACAGAGAAGATGGTGTCTCACTGTGGTCCATGTTGAAACAGGCAGAAGCATCATGATGTGTGTTATTGAACTTCTTATAAGTTAATGCCATATTCAAATTGATCACCATAAAAACTAGAATGGCCCTCAGTAGAGCACAAACCTCCGCCAAGGCCCCCCAGTTCAGTTCAATTCAATCACACCGCAACAAATTGGACACGCTTATACATGCCAGTCCTAAATATGCCTGATTGTTTTCATCGAGATCCATGTATTATTCAGCAGGAAAACGATTAAAATGTGAAAATACCTCACAATATTTAAAGAAAGTGATATAAAATATATACAAAAAAATGTATATCCATATAAACGTAATCCTACAAACTAACAAACGAATACCAGATGGAAACATAACCTCCCTGGAGGAGGTCAAAAGGGCAATTCAGTGTTAGGCTAATGAAAAATTCAACACAATCAACATTCAACTGAAACGTTCCTTTACACAGTAACCTCATTAATCTTGTGATTCCACAGACAACAAGTATAAAGCCAAGAGGCAACAAATAAAACATCCTGCACAAGAGAATAGTCAAACTGACAACTGTGTCAAAACCTCACTGGCAAATGAAGAAATGTAGTTATTTCCTTTATCTGAAAGACAAGATGCTCTTGTATTTGCAAAGAGAACAGTTTAATACTTTAGGGTGAAGAAATGAAATCCCTCCAAAGGACTGGAGCCGTATCAGAAATCTAAGAAATGCACGACACTTAATCTGTCCAAGTTACACCTAAACTGTTCATGATATTCCAAGAGGTGAGAGAGAGAATGTGGGTGAACCGCCACTGAACTACTGAACTCAACTATTAAACTCTGCAGTTAATCCTGTGGACATAAAAGTTAATCTAACTATCGCTCAGACAGAGTGTTTCTGTAATTTTCTTCTGCAGCAGATGAACAGATGTGATCACACAAACACACGCATGACTGGTGGTTGAAACGCTCGAGAGCTGAGTCGATGGAAAAAGCTCCACACGGTTGATTTCTTTGTGCAACATGCAGACGTTTTTCTGTATCTACTAAATATAAAATCACCGAAGCTTAAACAAGAAAAACACTGTGGGGTGTTCTGGTTCGGGGCCAACGAAATCACAGCCGGAGCAACCAACGCAACCGCAGCCAGGTCTGCAAGCTGGAGAGTGAGACGTATTCATTCTCACTGTCTGTTGTTTTTCCAATGAGAGGAAGCAGCAGGGTTGATGTTGGCCGTGTCAGGAGCCAGAAGACTCACATCAAGTGAAATACTGCTGCAGAGACCTGAGCAGAAAATGGGAGTGAGACGCTTCCAATATTGAGTGTGTTGTTTTTGCGACTGAGCCAAAACCTGCTGTAATTGGAGAGCACGGCAAACATCAATTATGTGAGCGAAAACACCCAATCAGCCGACAGCAGGTTGCAGGCAGGTCGTTAACGTTGACCAACGTTTCCCTCTGGGACAGGAAGCAGGTCTGAGGAGATGGGTAAACTGAGTTTCGTCAAAACAACTACGACTAAATATAAATCACTGACTGACAGAAGCTCCTCTGCAACTCTACAGCTGAGTTGCTGTTAAAGTTAAATATCTTTCTCATTGACATTAGCTGTGTGAGAATTCAGAGGCTGCATCCTTCAGGGGCTGCGTCCTTCAGGGGCTGCGTCCTTCAGGGGCTGCGTCCTTCAGGGGCTGCGTCCTTCATGGGCTGCGTCCTTCATGGGCTGCGTCCTTCAGGGGCTGCGTCCTTCATGGGCTGCGTCCTTCAGGGGCTGCGTCCTTCCGGGGCTGCGTCCTTCACGGGCTGCATTTGAAGACTGTCCCAATTCATGGCTGCTTCAAACGCAACCAACAAATACATCCCATTATCCCTGAGCAACATAGGATTCAACAGGTAGATCGTTCTTGGGTCAACCTTTCCCAAGATTCATTGCAATATGCAAGTTACTGGAATTTAGTAAGTGCAGCCACTAGAAGAAGCTAATGGTGTTTAAGTACAGGCAGGAAAAGCAGGTGATGCATATGGGACATCCTCCATAGACCAGACCGTCATGTACACATTGTACATCTGTGCATTAAACTAATGGTTAGAGATGAAGAAGTCCAAGATGAATTCTTAACTCCAGTCTACTGTATGAAAGCGAGACACACTGTGTGCACCCACTCACCACCTGCAATCACTGTTCCCACAAACTGGAATAGATTTTCTTCTATGACGCAAAACACTCAGCGACTCAGAAGTCACTCGGTTGCCAGAAATGGGGAAGTCAAGAACTGTTCCAACTATGCAGACGTCCCCTGACACGCTGGACCAACTCCCCGATGACCAGTCACGCTCGTCTCAATCCCCTGGGAAGCTGAAGCACAAACCTGTTCTCGATTTCTCTCAATACTAAAAGCAAAATGGACAACGGCTGATTGGAGAAGCCAATTTCATTCTAATTCTCTACAAGAGAACTTTAATGAGGAGCCGGGACTTGAATGTGAAATTCAATGCATGGAAACACATTGTCTGCTCATTGTGGAAATGAACTACAACCAGTGTAGCTGCCAGTATAGAAGCAGTGTGGGAAAATATTCGGACCCACTGTGCTTACATAAGGGGCACATGCTTCCTGCGCTGGTACTTTGGCAGTAGGTATAAACTACTCCTGACAGAAATGTCCAGTATGATTAGAAGTTGTAGGAATACAGGAAACATCTATTCTGCTGTTTCTGCACAACTGTCACTTAAACTGCTTTCAGACCTGTACCGAACTCCAGCTGTTTTCCTGAAATCCTACGGAGGGGCTGTATGTGAGAACGTGAAACTCCGGATAATGTCCGAGTGAGCACATGTGAGAATACAGCAGGATTCATCACAGTTGGTGATGCTTCTAAAACAATAAAAAACAAAAAGCATCCAAGAAAAGAGAGCAAAGGGCCGACACTGGTGTCAGGACCTGAATTCTGCAGCAGAATTTCTTCCTTGCAAAGCTCTACCCAGGGGCCACCCGTCACCTGAACGCTCCGGACATTTTCCTGTTGTTGTAAATGCATCTGACTCAGACAATCTCCTGTTGCATTCTTGGAATCTCCAGAAAACGTCCAAACCCAATTGTGCGGACACTCTCCAGAGTTCATGTCTGAAAACAGCTAAAGTCATTCCGCTCTGAATTCCTCCCCCCGAGTAGTTATTGTCTCTTATGATATTTTATCATAAGCGAGTCTCATGTTCAGCAGATGTGAACACATTCCTCTGTTGACGGGTCAGATGAACTGCACCACACTTCATTTCTTATCACCGTCTGCCACTGAGTTATTATCAGTTGCATGAAGACTTAAACAAAGGGCTGCTCTTGGTGCCGGGGTCAGTTCACCCGACTTACAGCTGACCTCTGCCTGCTTGTCCCGGCACTAACAGTGATTTGTGCCTCGTCTGGGACGCATTCCTCCCCATCTGTAATTGGACGATCCCGGACTGACCCTCTGTCCTCTTGGCCACTCACAACCCTGTAAAACTTTGCAGATCTGGAATAAGTTCAACAACAAGTCCACTCAGCAGCGTTCTGTGTTGTTTTATCCGTCTCCGCTGTCGTTGCCACATAAGCTTTAATGTTTTCTGCCGCACTCCTCCGCCGAATACCCCGCTCTTTATTGAAAACACGAGCGGGTAATCTTTTATTAGGACAACAGAACACGCACTGCATGCATGCAGGCCCTGGAGGAGGCTGTGAGTAACAGGCAGGCACTTTGAAAACATTCTTTTCTTGTAATAAAGTCCCTGTAAATTAAAACCACTTGCTGTTTTGCTCCCAAAATAAGTCGAGCAAGGAATGCGACTCCTCATCTCAAAATGAAACAGAAAATTAAATGAAAAACAAATGTTTCTCCCGTGAATCAGACAAGAAGTGAAAGCGTAAACAAAAAGTGAACACAGAGGAAGATTAGATAAAGAAAGAATTTTTAAACTAATGAAACGAATAATATATAATGGTCTCCACATGAAGCTGGACTTTTCTCTTTTCCCCATCCCCCTCCTCCCTCACTGGCTCCTTGCTGACACAGCACAGTCCAGTCATGAAGGCCCACAATGCCTGCTCCCTCTCCCTCTCTCTCTATACAGACTCGAGTAAACTTCCAGTATGGACTCAGGAAGCAGCGCAGCAACTTCTCAGGTTTGGACTCTCTGTGGGAAAATAGACCTCTTGTGGAAAGCAGATGTCAAAATGAGTCAAGGACCTGATTTCTCTGCACAAAGTGGACATGTGAGAAGCAGCATATTTCTTTACCAAGCATGTGTAGTGGAGACATTAAAGTTAAACACGCATGTTTTTCTGTGAAATAAGAATCAAGGCCCAACTGTCCCCTTGAATTCGATCACCAAATTAAAAGCACTCATAGAAATCAGTCCCCTGAAGTTTCTTATGTTTTGACATGTTTTAAAACCACGAGGTTGAGTATTTTATACTCATGGAATTAATTATAACAATCTCATCAAGCTGTTATTGCAATCTGGATATAAATGAAATTACACAAAGCGTGTTGAATCCACACACTCATTTAGGTGTACAGATGTGTAAAACGATTGTGATGACACACAATGTGGACGCACACGTCCTGATATATGGCTGCTGAGAGCTGAAGTGACACACACACTCTCACACACCTCTTAAACCAGAGGGAGTGAGACGAAGCTGAGACCATTTCAACCCAGAGAGTTGAAACTGGATCTCTGCTCCGGGACAGAAGCAGGAGAGAAACTGATTCATCACACTGGGGCAATGACAGAGAGAAATGTAAGCAGCAATGAACGTCCAAGAAACAAGGGCACACTGCGTCATGCAGGGAAATAAAAAATGTCACTTCTTAAGACAAATAAAGGTGTTTGCATTAAGAGGTGACACTTGTTGCTTTATGAGACGGACGGAGAGTTAAAGAGAAGTTTCAGAAGTTACAGAACATCTTATACAACCTTTAGTGGATGTAAAGTATGTTGCTGTGCTGATCTCTACAATCCTGTCTGTCCACATATTCATCCATCATCATCACACAGTTTGTTTTTATATGTTTTTAGAAGAAGGCCAGGCGGAGACAGTCTGCAGAAGCTCCAGAGGCTCTCACTCCGACATTTACTTTCACACATACACCTCCTACAGAGAAACTGCATAGGATCTCTGCAGCTTTAGAGTAGTAGTAGTAAATTCATGATTTGCCCTGTTTTCAACAACCACTCTGACTTAATACTGGAGGTTCTGGGCTAACCTCCAATGACAAAGAACCAAATCGACCATCGCATCCTGTGTGGAGGTTGCGTGTTCTCGCTGTGTCTGTGTGGGTTTAGTTCTTCAGTTCAGATAAAGCAGAATGTGACTGTTTGTTTGAATTACTATTGATGATAAATCTTCACAGTCTTTTGAGACCAAATTCAACCACTCAGGCGAAAACTGAGTCTGAGGTGTTTGATTGTAGGTTTTGTATATTTTGCAGTTTTGCTTGGTGGAAATGACTGTGGCTGGCGTCAGGAGAACCAATTTAACTCCAGGAATGTGCTAATGTATCAGTTCTGAATGTGCTGAGGAGTTATATATATATATATATATATATAATAGTATCATTTTGGGAACCTGTCTGGAAATTCTGGCCACTGTGGTTCTCGCCGTTTCTGGAAACCCGATACATTCAGGATATTAGAAGAAAAGGAAATGAGCACGAGCCGTTATGGGACTAATTCTTTTGGTTTCAGATGAAGTTATCTTGTGTAGTTTTGTGCCGAGTGAAACTGAAGAACTCTGAGATAAGGTTGTACATTCAGCCGACTGGTCAGGAACACCCAGGATGCTGCGGTTTCCCTCTCTCCTGTACCCCACTGCTGTTATAACAGAGAAATCAAAATAAAGGCAGCAGCCAAAAATAAGTTTGATTCCGAGACATGAGGCGTGGTGTTCCTTTAACCAAATGGAATTATTGTGGTTGTACTGTATTTCAAGAAAATATCCTATATGCAGTTATATGGAAAGTTGAGATCCTTTCGTGTCACGAGGGATGTGAACTACACTGCAGCCGCTGGAAATCAAGAAGTCGCCTGATACTTACCAAACCTCTTATAGCCAAAGGACTGCACCTCCTCTTCATCAGCAAAGTCGTCTGGAGGGGGAACACAGAAATGAAAGGATCAGTTAAAGATATGAGCCAAAAAAAAAAAAACGAGTCACACTGTAGTTAAAGAGAAAAACGTGAGACTGGGACATCAAGTCATATTATTCCAAGTGTCTGTTAAAAATATATATTTAAACACTTTGAGACCACATAACTGGCGCTAAATCACCACTTAATCACCATATTCCATTTACATATAAGTGTTTACATTTGACACAGGCAAAATATCCATTCTCTGATATCGTTGAGTATTTGTTATTGTGCAGTAACTGAATAAAGATCATGCCAGCAAACATTATTGATTATTATTGCTTCAAAAGATCTGGATGATTGTCAAGATCTGCACCAAATTTCAGCATTCTACACATGTCTGTTTTTAATAAAGATTCCAGCTTTATTTCTCATGAAGTTCACCAAATGTCAAATCATGTCTTCCATCAGGTTTCATGGGAATCCATCCAGTCGTTTTTTGAGTAAACCTGCCAACAGACAACCGAACAAAGATTGAAAACACAACCTCCTTGGTGGAGCTAAGAGATCTGAGGTCAAGGTCCATTTACGAGTTTTCTTCATGAGCTGTTAGAGTCATCATCTAAACCAGGGTTTGCTCATTTCTCTGCACACTCACATTTTATTCACTGATGAAGACTGTGAAAGGCTGTTGAAAGCTCCAGTAAGAAGCTGGTGCGGTCGAATTTGACTACAAAATAACTAAAAAGTGAATCTTCTGTTTCTAAAGGTTCAAGAATGAAGTTTTACAAACTATTTCTTTTTTCTGTCATGGCCGTAATAACACATCACCTGTCTGATCCCTGAGTTACAGGCCCCTGAATCCATTCTCTGAGCCATAAACAATAAACTAGACCCTGTCTCCCTCGGATTAGACGCAGCTCCTGAATCTCTATCTTTCACTTTGAGGGATTACTCCCAGATCTCGTGGCCTGACGTCCTCTGAGCGCTGTCTCCTTTCAAGCAGCTGAATGTGGGGAAGGAGTTCAAAGCTCCTCTCTGCGTCATCATAAAGTGAACATAAAGAGAATTCCCAAAGATCACCAGAAAGAGATGATGTGACATCGTCTCATTAGAGCTGTTTTGTGTATCTCTTTCTGATGTTGACTTAAAAGTGTAAAAAAACAAACAGTATAAAGTAATTGAGTCAACATCTAATAAAAGAGCAGATGAGTTCAGACACCATCAAGATTTGAAGAGTTTTAAATGAAATGGGAACCTCAGGAATTTGTTTTTCACAAACACCCCCCCCCCAACAGCCTGTTTCCTGTTTGTGATTCCAAGCAACTTGATTGTGACTCATTACAACAGTAATGTTATCGTATATGTGTGTTTCATCACATTTTACCCAAAGGGCTGAAAAACAAGTGAAACTCAACCACTCAGGGTCATTTGGATGTTGGGAGGATTTCTGTTGTTTGGGGCCGTGATGCTTCAAAGTGTTGATCCAGTGACTTTGCAGTTCAAAGGATGTTTTTGACTTCCTGATTAAAACCGGGCTTGTGTTTAGACGCCTGCACTTAACTTGAATGACTTTATTTCATGAATTAGTTTGGCAGGATTTCTTACTGAAAGAAAGTCATTGAACCCCTCATAAAAAATGTGATTTATAAAGTAACAAGACTTTTAACGTCTGTCACTTTAGCTCAGCTTTGACCTCAACATCCTGTGACCCTTGAATCACAAATACTACAATATGTCATCATTTTTATGAAAAGTACCACAGACATGTTTTTTATGATGAGTATTTTGTTGTGTTGTGAATGTCTGCAGCATGTTTTCTATTTGTTTGCATGTGTTTTGATGTAGATGTTTAATATGTTTTTTCCAAGTTGCAGTGTGTTGAGCTCGAGGGCCACTGATGCACCCTGGGAGTAATGTGCAAAAATAAGTCCATGTCTATAGAGAAGGTGCTTTTAACCTCATCTCATGATTGGACGAGGAAGATCTGTCCACTGATGAAGTTCCACAGAACCGAGCTTCAGGCTCAAGAACTTATAATTCTCCAAAACTCTTCTGAAACCAAAGAAAGGATTGAAAAAGACAACACTATCGAAATAAAGCTCAATATAGAATAAATCATTAACTCCTCTGCACATCTCCAGTGACTGAAATGCAGATAAATGTTGAATATCACAGTGTCCATCTTACGTCCAGTTGTTATAGTAGCTACAGGAAATGGCTCAGAGTTAAAAGCAGTAGTTCATCATATCCATGCCCACAGTGAGGAGCGGTGTTATTCTTAGACAAACCACAAGGTGGCAGAAGTCCTGTGGTGTTTATTCTAGGTAACAACAGATTGATGAGTGTGTGTGTGTGTGTGTGTGTGTGTGTGTGTGTGTGTGTGTGTGTGTGTGTGTGTGTGTGTGTGTGTGTGTGTGTGTGTGTGTGTGTGTGTGTGTGTGTGTGACATTCACAATGTTGAATTACCAACGTCCTAAAACATCAGGCCACTGCATGAGAACCACATCTGGACAAAAGTAAACTGTATTTAAAATCGCGAGCTCTCAACCACTGACCAACTTTGCTCGTGCACTTTTTGTTCCTTTGTGTTTTCCATGTGTTGAAAAGCTGCATGTCATTGGATTAAGAGTCTTACACCACAATAAGGCTGCTCATGTGCAGCACAGACGTCTGGGTCAGTGTTTTCTTCACTGATTCTGGTAAAGACACATTTATAGAAGGGAAATTGTGTCTTAAAGTTGAAATTCTGGTGAAATAATACTATATTGCTTTATATAGGAGAATAAAACTTATGTCCTGCAGGGAAGTTATACTCAGGATTAGTCTGTGCACAGAGGAGGTAAACTTCTCATGTGCAGCACTGAAGTCTGGGTCAGTTTTTCCTTGAGTGATTCTGGGTAAGACACATTTAAATAAGAGAAGTTATGTCTTAAAGCTCAACTTAGAAAAAGTATGTTAAGATAATCCTATATGTTATTATTTAAGAGAGTAAAACTAGTGTCCTGGTGAAGTTATACTCAGGATTAGTCTGTGCACAGAGGAAGTAGATGTCTGATGTGCAGCACTGAAGTCTGGGTCAGGTTCCTCCAGTGATTCTGGGTAAGAAACTTTTGAAAAAGAGAAATTGTGCCTTAAAGAAGAAGTCTGGTGAAATAATTAAATATTTTATTATATGAGACTAAAACTTAAGTCCTGTAGTGAAGTTTTAACCAGGATTAGTCTGTGCACAGAGGAGGTAAACCTCTGATATTATGCAGCACTGAAGTCTGGGTCAGTTTCCTCCAGTGAATCTGGGTGAGAAATAAGTAAATAAATAAAAGACGTTGTGTCTTAAAGGTCAATTTTAAAGAAGTCTGTTAAAACAATCCTCTATTTAATTATATAAGAGACTCAAACTAGTGTCCCGGTGAAGTGTGTGTGTGCACAGAGGAGGTGGACGTTTGATGTGCAGCAGCAGCCAGATGCACAACAATCCACACAACACAGTCCTGTAAGTGAAACCAGATGTTGTAGCGCACGCATTCCTCGCGTCTCAGGCAGAGAGCAGGAGTCCAGAGGTGACAAACAAAGAGCCGGGGGAGAGGAGCTGTTCCTGCACGCTGTCATCAGCCAGTCTGCAGAGAACTGCACCACCTCATAGAAGCTGAGTGAACCTACCTTTCATTGTGCTTCACCAGACTGTACCGCTGACACACTGCTGCTCGGAGTCACAGCCACAGCATCGCAGAGGCATGAGCCCAAAGTCTGGAGACGTGTCCAGGTGGAGTCAGAGTCAGAGGCTGCTGCAGCAGAGAGGAGAAGAAACTTGGTTCAGGCAGAAGTTACCGAAGAAAACCCCCCGAGATCCTGCTGCATGTGGGAGAGGAGAGGCTGAGGTGAGGATGTATCCAGGTCCAGTTCAGATCTGCAGCTGCAGCTTCAAACTCCACAAGAATCCAAACGTGAGAGGAAGTGGCGCTGCGCCCCGAGGGCTGCACCGAGGAACCACGTGTTCCACTCTGGTTCCACTGCACCCCTCTGTGTGTGTGCGTGTGTGTGCGTGTGTGAGCGTGTGTGCGTGTGTGTGTGTGTGTGTGAGTGTGTGTGTGTGCGGTGCAGGTTTTACCCATGATGTTGGGACCTCCATCTATTCAGTCACATTGTCTGGACATAATCACTGAATTTTTTGAAATGTTTTAGAAAAATAAAAGCATCTCATGTGTTGTGTTCTTATTCTGAAAGATGCTGCTGTGTTTTCTTTCTCTGTTACAGCTGCCAGATGCTCAATGAGGGATTGATTGTGATCACTTTCATATGTTATTAGTTATAATAATAATACAAATGATGATGATAATAACAATAATAATCATCTTTTTATATAGGACTTTTGAAAAAAAGTGCTTTACAAGATGAAATGATAAAAGCATTTTTTCCTAAAATTATACAAACAAGTGAAAAAAACAGAAAGAAAGTATTATTAACAAACTGATGAGGAAGAAAATAAAATGATTAATGATTTAATCTACATATTCGGAAAGGAGTGAGAAGAAGTACAAACTTAGAGAAGAAGTACAAACTTTAACTTGACAATTAAATGTCAAACTACCTTTAATCTAAAGGAGTCAAATAAAAGAAAGAAAGAAAATTTGAAGATAATTGAAATATTCAAGGGGTCACAGGAATGACACTGTATGAAAATAGACGTTATAAGATAACAGATACAAGTAAGTTCAGACTATGAACACATTTAAAAAAGTGTGTGAAAGAGGAGAAGGAGTTTGTTCCAGAGAGAGGACGTCCCAACAGAAAAGGCCCGGTCACTTTTTACTTTGAAAACACTGGCTGAGTTTGGAGGATTCAGAATCTGAACTGAAATGTTCCAGGAAAGTTTTGTGCTGAAGTGAATCAAACTGAAGCTGAAGCATGAAAGTGTTAAACCAATAGACTCAGTGATCACCCAGTTCATAAAAGAGAAAGAAATCATGCACATGCACATAGAGAAGAATGAGAGAACATTTATATTTATTTGTAATATCTGCCATCTTTAAACACTGAAATTTACAGAAAGAAAAAAACAACTATGATGTGATTGTCAGATGAACTTATCTGTCCTGTAACTTGTTTTATTTCTCACACGCTGTGATGATGAGCCTCATATTCTCCGGTGAGCTTCTTTTGTTGATTGAGGGACAATAACACATCATGTTCACTCTGCAGAGTTGAACTGTTTCATCTGTTATTCTCCCTCCTGCGTGGAACAGTTTATCCTCTGCACCTGTTTATCTCTTCAGGCCTCCACACTTTGATCACACAACAGAACCACATCACCAGCAGCTGGTTCTCTGCTGCAGAACCTTCCACAGGCTTCATAAAACCCAAAGAAGTTTCAGCATCACAGTGACACAAACTCAACTTCAGCTGAATGTCAGCCGGTGTTTTTGTGATCAACATTAATGAGTCACCGCGTGTCAGCGTGGAGCCTCAGAACCTTTTTTTTTACCGTCAACTGTTTCACGTTTAGATTCAGCCGTGTCAGCCGTGTCGGCCGTGTCAGCCGTGGGAGAACGCTTCTCCCCAGTGTTATAGGAACCAGGTGTCGAAGGTGTCGAAGGTGTCAGAGAGGATGCACACTGGCTGGTTTTGGTTAATATCCACTGAGGATCCTGTTTTCTGGGTCACAGAGAGTAAGAGAGGGCACATTTCTCTGAGGGAGACGAGGAAAGAGGAGCCCTTTCCCCCCGAGTCCCTCAAATTCCATCGTGAGCGGAGACACCAAACGGCTTCCTGCTTCCTGAGAGGATGTTTCAAAATGTGTTGACAGATATACACAAGACTTTTTAAGACCTTTTCAATACAACTTTCAACTACAATGGCCTTGTTTAAATTCACTAGATCCAGATTTTTATTTGGATCTGCCTCAAACTGCACACACTCGTAAAAAACACTTCATATGCCTGTTTTTGATGAAGGTCCATGAGTTAGTCTGAGAAATCAATGAATATATTGAAAAATGCTCCATCCTGATAGAATACAGATGTGGGCCACTTCAGGCCATGATGCAGCACGTCTGGTCTTCTTGTGGACTAAACTTTTAAATTGTAAAATAGCAAATGTGGCCTAACTATCCCCAAACAAACGTGGACCTCTTTGGGCAAACATGCGGTGCTAGAGAAAAGGTGTAATCTAGATGTGAATCTAAAGTGGCCCTTGTGGTAAAGAGTGAACGTGACCCAAATAGCACAAAACAAATTCAAGCCACCTCTGGTTGACCTGATGTGTTATGGCTGACTTGTGGTCCAGATCTGGCAAAGAGGAGGGAACCTGCCCTGGGGCCGTGATTCTTTCAATCCTCTATAATTTACACAGAAGTTGTTTTTACATGACTCTGTTTTGGTTGCACAGTCACAGCAGCTCAAAGTGTCCGTGCTCTTATGAGATCAGCACGAGGCTCAGGCCCAGAACCGTCTTCTCTCATCACGTGGTCCCTGTGTTGAGTTACTGCCTCTGAATAAAGATCCCACACTGACAAACAAACCACAATCCATCAAACCCCAGAAACAATATGAGTTAATAATCCGTTCACTGTGACGACACAGCTTCTGTGCACGTTAGGGTTCAGCTCTGTGTGGGTGTGTCGCATTGAATATTTCCCACTGGGGGATGATTTAAGACGTGACACATTATACAACCCACCACGGTGTATGGATGTATTAATTTAACATTCATCAACATTTGAGGGGACAACAAAACACACTGATGTTTTAACAGGTTTGCAATATTTTCAATATTTGTACAAAATAAAAAAATTATCTGTTTCATTTAGTGTTTTTTCTCCCAGAACTGTACAAGAATACTTATCTGCGTGTGAAAAAACACAATTGGATACAAAGCTATTGTAATTTGCAGTTTAACCTATTTATTGTCTTTATCTAATGATTATGAGTTTGATCTCAACTGTGCAGAAAGAGACAGTTGGCTTCTGGACTAGTCTTGTGTGACACAAGCTGCTTCCCCTGCCACATATCAACCAAATGCATGTTTCCAGGATGTAAACACAGTGTCTGACATGACGAAGCATCTTCTCATGCAAAACACTCCGACAGCAGCAGCAGCAGCAACGTGTCCAGGGCTGGATTAACAGGCATCAACATGAAGTAAAGACAGTAATAGGATGAACCTGGAGGGGAAAGAGCACAAATAGACCAGTCCCGGTCAGGACACCTTCAGACTGTCAACACGGAGCACTTTGTTTATACCTGCAGGACGAGGAGCAGCTTCTGTCATCTGCTGGTGAGTTTTATCTGTTGTCATGGTTACTGTTAGGCACTGTTTATTAGATATCTGTCACAATCAATGTGTTTAATTTGATATTTCCTGATTTGGTGATTTCCTTTTAATGAATATTTATCCCTCAAGGAAAACAGAAAACATAATGTTCCAAACTATTTTCAAACACGTGAATTAAAGGTACTTGTTTCTCTGCACTTGTTTTATTAGACGATACCTGATCTGGCATTTTTGAAATGATGTTCATGGATGAAAAAGTGTGTTTAGGTCAAACACATTCAGACAAGTTATAAATCCATGTTCAATATGTTGTGAGTATGTGATCAAGCTGATTATCACAGCAACTTAAACCCATAATTAAATAGGTCACATGAGTACATCCTCATTTACTGTAAATCCCTGCTGGATGCCAACTTGTGTAACTTAGTGTGCCTGAACTGGGGCAGCGCCCCCTGTGGAGCGAGTCAGGGGAGTTTTACTTTAAATACATGATGGGCAAATACTTTTGGTTTCTGGTGAGCGGAGTTTGATTGGTGAAGACTCTACTGTATCGCCTCCTACTGTTCATCTCCTATTGGTGTTTGAAGTAAAACAACAGGTTCACAGAAAGAGAGAAATATGTTTTTTACCGTGTTCATGGCTTTTAAATGAAGCAGCAGGGACATTTATTTACTTATTTTATTATGTGAGGGTCAGAAAACAATACAGTGATTCAACATATTACATAATCATCTCTTTTTAAAGAAATTTATTATTTTAGGGTATTCACATCATCCACAAATTCCTTGAAGACATTATATTCTTCAAGAAATCATTTCATCATTGACCCTATTGAGGTAGTTCACACCACAAACAGACAATAAGCGGAACTTTGTCATACATGAAATAAAGGTAATTAGTAAGTAAATGCTCTATAACTTTCGAAATATTCACCTCCAGATGACCCCTACTGGGATTATTCCACAATCTGTTTTTCTGAAATACACTTCTGTCGAACCTGCCTTCAAACTCTCTCTGCTCCAGATGTTGTCTGACATCTGATGGTTGTAGTTTTCTCAGGCAGATGTGCAGCACCACCGTGTGGCTGACCTACTTATGACCACGTGAGGATGTTTCCATCAGATCCTGTTTCTGGATCAGATCAGACGACACCTGATCCAAACATGTGTCCATATGTAAAAGAGACTTGTATTAATATGTGTGTGAATGTGAGTCCACACACAACCCCGGTGACACACCTGTCATGTGCTTTCAGAGTTTGTTTCCTTCATCATCATCTCACACTGTGACCTAATGATGAAGTTCCTGCTCGGCTTGGTCGTGGTGCTGGTGACACTGGGAGTCCTCAACTCTGCTCCTGAGGATCAACCCACAGACGTGTCAGAGGAAACTTTAAAACGTGAGTCTGAACAGAGGAAACTGGATTAATCTGTCAATATCAACACACTGCAAACACTAGACACAGTTTATTCTCATGTATATGTTGTTAATAATTCAATATATAGATGTGATGCTGTACTCAGGTCTTGTTGCTCTTCTCTCCCGCAGAGTTGACTGAGGATGGAGGGAAACTGGTGGATGAGGAGGTGAAGCGAGCTCTGTATGGAGTGAAGCAGATGAAGGAGGTGATGTGGAGGAACGAGCAGAAACACGAGCACCTCATGAAGTCGCTGAGACACAGCAGCGACAAGAAGAGGGTGAGAGTTACATTCACCTTCAACACAGAGACAGATAATAACTGTGAGGGAAACTATACTGAGTGCTCCTTCTGTCTGCCACCAGGGGGCAGCCCAGCTGGCTAAGGAGGTGACTGAGAAGCTGCAGGAGGCAGAGGAGCAGTGCAGAGACTCCCTGCAGGCTGAGTGGGAGGAGTGCAGGCCCTGTCTGGAGGATGCCTGTAAGACCTTCTACACCTCCACCTGCCGCAGGGGGTTTTCTACTTTCAAAGCCAAGGTATGAAAACGACAACTCTGAACTTCAGACTCTTTTCACAAAGCTGCGGAAAATAAGACAACTTTCATTTGGATGGAATCAAATCCCCTTCACTTAGTCACTGTCATCTTTATCCATCTTCTCTACTTCTTCATCCATCTTCTCTCCATCCTCTTACATCTTCTCAACATCTTTATCCATCTATTCTACAAAATGTGCCACAATCAAAGCTTCTTCTGTTATTCTTTGTATTTTCTTCACATCACTACTTCTCAACTTTGTTTTTTTGTTGCATTTGGCCTCTTAATATGAAGCTATGTGTCATTTTGAGCTCTTAGTTACTCAAGTTACTGTCATATTGTAGGTGGAGAATTTCTTCCACAGGGTTTCCAGTCGCTTTGGCTCCCGTGAACCTCGCCTGGATGCAGGGGACATCCTGGTCAACCAGGGCCCCGAAAACGCAGACACGGAGGTGGACAACATCGAGGACTCCTTCAACCGCCTGATCACCAAGGTGGACGTGGTGGTGAACCACAGCGTCGCTCTGGTGACCAGGATGAGCAGCAGGCTGGACCGAGTCCTCCGGAAAACCTTCCTGAACAACAGCAACGTGCTGACGGAGGAGAGCACCACCGACCCCTACTACCCAGGACGAGACTCTGGCTTCCTGCAGGGCGTGGGCCTGGAGGAGGTGCTGGACTCCTTCTATGACTTTGGCAAGAGTGTGGTGGAGGAATTCGGAGCCGTGGTGACCCAGGTGTTCGATGACCTCCATGGGGCAGTGGAGAAAGAGAAGAGAGGTAGAGGGGCCCAACATTTACTGTGAATTTAGGATCTCAGCAGTTTCCATGATTGGTTGGAGTAAAAGTCTGGAAATTCTGGTGCTAGGGGCACATGGTGGAAAACTAGTGGGTTGGAGTTAAACGGGAAAAAATATGTTCACCACAACTTTTCATACATTTTTCTCTTTGCTGCAGAGAGGAAATTCTTCCCCCGTTTCCTGCGGAACCAGAAGTTGTGCAGAGACCTTCGCAAACAGACCTCGGAGTGCTGGCAGCTCCAGAGCCAGTGTGAGGTCTGTCAGGGAGCCCTGCTCACAGGTGAAGCACCACCACCCCCCCACCCAGCTGTTATTACTTCAGCTGAAACCCCCCCTCACCCATCTCATCTGACCAATCCTCCTCCTGTTCTCAAGAGTGCCCCAGTGTGCGCGAGCTGCACGTGGAGCTGGACGAGGTGTCCCAGCTGGTGGACGTGTCCAAAGAGCAGTACAACGAGATCCTGTCCATCGTCCAGCGTCACACCGACGAGACGCTGAACTGGCTCAGTGACATGGCTGCTGAGTTCAGCTGGGTGTCCCAGGCCCTGAGCAACAGCAGCGCCCCTGGGAACATCTTCAGCATCTCCATGGTGAGCAGGAGGAGGAGGGAGAAACACACAGAGTAGAAACTCTCTGGAGGAGCTTTACACTAGAATTAATCATGTATATGATGAAAACCAAAAACTAATCTATAACTTTAAATACTCAGGAGAAAAATCAAAGATAAGATGTGATGGACAGTTACCTGGCAACTGCCTTCAGAATCTGATTCAGATTTAACAGGCTACCCCTTGGTAAATTTATAACCTGAGTTCACCTATTCAACCATATCTTTGTTTTATTTACTTTGTTGTTTATTTTTTTATACTGTTATTCCTTTTTTTATTTGTATATTTTTCTTTATAAATCTACTAAAACAGACGAGCTCAGATAAAAACAAACACGGCTTCATCTCTCATAAGAAACAACCTCCCTTCTTACTTTGGCTTTAATGAATACTTCAAATAAAAATAAATTCTTAAAATGAAAAACTAAACACAGCATCAGCCAGTCATCATCCAACAAGAGCCAAGACAGTGAGCTATCATAAAATCTTGACAATACTTCTTTCCCTCTCCAGGTGGCACCAAAGAGCCAGGATGAGCAGAACGTGTCTGTCACTGGGACCAAGGTGGAGGTGAACATCCTGAACTCCCCCCCGCTCATCCTCTCTGTCCCCGGGGAGCTGGAGCTGCAGGACCCGGCCTTCATCCAGTACGTGGCCCAGGAGGCTCTGGACAAATACAAGGAGATGGTCAGGTGAGACGTTTAATGACCCCGGAGACTTTCCTGTCTGAATAAATTATTATTATGTTTCTATTCTGAATCTTAATTCAAATTAACTGTGAATAAACTCAAAATTCTGACATAAATATATTTTGTCTTCACAGTGATGAGGATGAATAAACCCACAGCACATCTACTTTTACCTGCACTTTCTTTATGAACAGAACTAGACTGTGTTCCTGTGGAGTAGAAATAATCCTGTTGAAATGTAAATTCATCTGATATATGTCACTTACGGCCGTTTGTTGAATGTAAAAAGATGTACTTCTCACCTGTTGTCAAATGGTGTAAATAAATAAAAACCTGATTAAAACTAAAGAAAGTGTGACTCAGTTCAAAGAATGAAACGGAAACATGTTCAACAATATGAGTCTTGAATGATTCATAAATGCTAAAACCGTCTGAGGAGGAAAAAAACCTGAGTGAGAACTTTGAGTAAAACTTTTTATTTTTTCTGTACAAAAATCATATTAGTTACCATTCTCAGTATTTTCATTATTATCTCTCCACTAGTTCAAGTCCCCACCTTCAGGAGCGATCACATATTAGGTTCTGGTGAGCGACGCACAGAAAGAAATAATAATAATAACAACAAAAAAAAGAAACTGTTCACATCTTTGTCCAATTCTTGAGCTTTCTTGCTGAATTACATCATCTCAAATCTCTCATCACACAGTGGAAGTACCTCTAAACACTTTATATTCCCAATCTCTATAAAGCTCTGAAGCCCCATCTGGGGCCGAGTGTGTGCAAGGTGTTTCGTCTGCCTCCATTTATTTCTGGTTCCAGAAGTGATCCATCACGTTCACCGCTGGGGGGGGGGGAATAAGAGTTTGGAAAAAAACCATAGGATAAAAATGGAGAAACACATATTCTTGGTAAACATCGCTGGATGGTTTTTTTGCATAGTTGCATTCACAAATTAAGAGATTTGTTTTAATGCGGAATTGGATTTGGGTGCAAGTTTCCCACCAGCAGACACAGAACCTGACGTGTTAAGAATCAGAGGTTGGTGGGATTTTACCGACAGGAGGAAATACAACAGCTGCATTTCTGCATGACACAACGACATGAAGTTGACACATCTAACAGTCCCCTCGTCCGTCGATCACTGACTCATCTACTGCATCATTAAACTGTGTAGACGTGTGCAACGTGAGGAGAACTGGGTTAGAGTCTGTTTACAGAGTCGTGCACGGAAAAGAAAAAAATCTCCATCCGACTTACATTTCACAGCTGAAGTGTCCATTTCAAAACATTTATAAAATGCTAAACAAGAAATCTCCTTTTTTTTTTTTGCATCTGTGAAACATCAAAATACATCTTAATGATTTTAAGTTCCCCGGTTTATTAAATGACAAATGTAGAAACATAATAAACAGACTGATTCTCTGCTCAAGTGTTAAAAAGAATCATTCAAATCACTTTCATCTTCTCATTCGTCCGTCTGATGACACCTGCTGAAACACACACTGCCTGCACGTCCTGTGTGAACATCTGATCTCAGTACATTCTTACATCCATCTCTACCCCCCCCATTTACTTCACCTCACCGTTCTCTAACGACGCTTTACAGTCACAGCACATACTTCACAACTCAACCACAGCTGTTGGTCACTTAAAACCAACACACTCATCGACCAGCAAACCAAACTCATGTCCGTACATATAAAAAGATCTCGACTCCAATATCAAAGCATCGTGTTTGTCAAATAAAACAAAATAAAAAGGGGGAGAATCGGAGCAGATGAGGGAAATCTATCATTTATAAAAAGTAAAAAACTAACTGTGCATCTGCAAGTAGATTTGAAATCAGGAGACAATCCCTCTCTGTTGGATCACAGTGTTGTGGCCAGTCCCTGTGGATTACTCTGATTAGCAGGGTTCCCAGAGCTTAACGTACCAGCACCAATCTGCACACTTGGACACCTCCTCAAATATTTGGTCCCCAGGAACGCAAGGGACAAACCTCTACTTCAGAAAATGCTTTATTTTCCTTGCACTTGCAAGTGAGCCAGTGTGGTTGTGGACTAGTTTGTAAAATCTCTTTCTCTGCAGCTTCAGCCAAGCATCCGCAGCCTTGTAGAACTCTTCTGTTGTCCGATGCTTCGAGCTCTGCGATGCTCTTCTCTGCAGCGACAAAGACTTTGTCCTGAAATCAGACTAGAGGTTGTCCCCTGGCTGGTACTGTGGCTCTGTGGCTGTGAAGTAGTCTTCCAAGAAGGACTGGATGTACTCGAATGTGGGTCTCTCATCCGGCTCCTTCTTCCAGCAGTGCCTCATCAACTCATGGAGAGACTCGGGGCAGCCCTGGGGGCAGGGCATGCGGTACCCTCTCTCTACCTGCTCGAGTACCTCTCGATTCACCATACCTGGAAAAAAGAACAAGAAATAGGATGTAAATGGACAGCAGGGATTTCTGAAGTTAACAAAATGAAACTTTAATGAAAACTTGCCCCACAAATCATCCTGGGGTATTTGAGTGAAACTAAGGAAATTGATTTTGCTAAAGTTTTACTGGCGAACAAATTTAATTTGGAAACAACCCAGTATGCAGCTGCAGGCATAAGAAGATGTTGGCTTCCTGCAGCTGACAGTGGGAGAACCAGCCCACGCAACCACTGTGTTAAAGAAGAAAACACTTTGTGGAAGTTGGGTCATTATTTCCTGGAATATTTGAAGTCAATTTGAAGGTTAAAACAATGGAATGGGCTGTTTCTTGGTCACTGGTAATGAGGGTTGATGTTTTCTAACTGAAACTGTGACCTGCAGTTATTGAGCCGCAGTGCGTAAAGACCTGCTGCTGGACTCAGTCCACAGAACCCTGGAGCTACAGCTGCTGCACAAAGAGCTGTTCACCGGTTTATAAAAGGTTCAGTGAAGCTCGACTCAGTCCACAGAACCCGGAGCTGGAGAATCAGTTGTCGTGACCACGTTATTGTCGAGAACGACAACCTCGCTAATGTTTGACGAGTCCCAGTCGCAGACCAGAGGAACATCCCCGGCAATGTTTATAAATATTGAAGCAATCGTTTGTACGAATCTCACAAAATTTGACGCTGCACTTCCTTGGGCCCTTAACAACACACATGCCAAGTGTGAAGCCGATAAGATTAACAGTTCTCAAGATATGGGAGCTATATACATACAGTCCGAGATTTCTGGTATTAGTAGATAAGATTAAATGTCTATCTCAGTGTTCAAATATCTAATAAAACATTACCAGTGTCTAACTTTGCAGCTGCAGCAATTTCAAACAAATACCAAACAGCACATGTCCTGCTCCTTCCTGCCCTGCGAGAGCCCCAGAGTGGAGGATTCCTTCCCAGGACGGGAAGACAGAGATCTGAACCCTGTGACACAGAGACGGCTCCACGGGGAGCTTAACTGCGGCTAAAAGAGGTTATGACACTGAGTCAGTGGTCATGGTCATGGTCGCATCTCCCCCTCCTCCAACCCCCCCCCCCACGCATCTCACTGTGGGAGAGTGGGGATCAGATTATCTCACACTCGGAGAGAGGAAAAGCCCGCGGCAGCAACTGCTGAGGCCAGGATATGGCGGTGTCGGATGCTGAGGGTTGTTATGGTGATTTATGTCTGAAATCCTCCGCTTGTCATATACGTGAGAGTGTATATAGGTATCTATATTTACCGCCGGGCCAAAATAGATAAAGATGATGTGTTCCCATGCAGACGCTTGGTATACCTGCCTTCTGCTCTACCCAGGGAACCAAAATAGAACTCCCCAAAAATACCGCAGCACGTCAGGACGAGAGCCGCAAATGCCCCCGTGAGTCATAGAAGCATTTTGAGACGAGGGAACGAGGGGGTTCATCCCTCAGAACTCTCTGTGGTGAATTCATTAAACTGAACGGTTTGCACTGAGACCGAGGAGGCCAGAGGAGCCAGATGGCTCTCCGCAAGAGATGGTGGTTAAGTCTGCCATATGGCACAGCCTGTAATCAGTGCCAGTCAAACCCTGTCCACACCAGACAGGCTGCAGTGCCGCTCCCAAACAGCAGGGGGCAGAAATGAGGCGGCAGGGAAGCAGGGAGAGTAAGGGGTACTTTCCCATGTACTGATACATCATTGGACATCTGCGTTGACTCATATCATCTATAAGCAGTTCTGTTCTATTCTGATCTGCGCGTGTGAGAAAACACTATTAAAAGCCTCTGAATCAGATCAGCACGTTGAAGACAAAGTTAATTGTTCCCGTTTCCCATGAGGGAAACTCTGATGTTCTACGTTCATGTTCTTCAGGAGCAATGTCTTAGATGGTGGGGAACTAAAACAGGAAATTCAACAAAGAAGGTGAAGGTCAACTCGTATCCTCACCTGGGTATGGTACTCTGCCTTTGGTCACCAGTTCAGTCAGTAGTATACCAAACGACCAGACGTCTGATTTGATGGTGAAGCGGCCGTAAAGAGCAGCTTCAGGAGCCGTCCACTTGATGGGGAATTTAGCTCCTGGTGCGGAGAGAAGGAAGAGTCAAGGAGGTGGAATAGATCTCAACAACCACTTTGGTTTATCGTGGATTCATTAGCTGAATATTTCCTCAATTAATTAAATATAGCACTTTTTAAAATATCGGAAAATGGTGTGAATATCTTATCAGAGAATTTGCTGCTAATTACTTTGGCTAGAAATAAAATTAAGGCCTTAATTAGACACAACATATGAGGAAAGAAATGTGTTGGTGTTGTGGTAAGTGGTGATTACAAAAAGGCTGTAAATAATCATCCTGCTGATTGTTTACTGTCATTATTTTATCTTTTAGTCAAGAAAATGTAATTCCTCACAATCACAAGTCCAATGTCACATCTTCAGAGAGCAAGACAACCAAGATCTTATATTCAGTTCATGATCACATAAGATATTAAAGACAATCAACCATCTGATCTTTTGTTTTAAAACCAGTCTGAGGCTCTAATGATAAGACATGAATTGAAGGTACGTGGTCAGATTTTAAGCCTTCAGAACAAATGTGATGTCTGTTTGTTCAAATTCTCGAATCTATGTGCAACACACACGAACACAAACACACAAACACACACACACACACACACACACCTTGTCTGGCTGTGTACTCGTTGTCCTCGATGAGCCGAGCCAGGCCGAAGTCGGCGATCTTGCACACCAGGTTGTCAGCCACCAAAATATTGGCAGCTCTCAGGTCCCTGTGGATGTAGTTCATCCTCTCGATGAAGGCCATGCCGTCTGCGATCTGCCAACAGATTAGACAGAGCCGAGAGTCAGACAGAGAATCAGCAGAGAACGAGTTCAGGATGCAAATAAATGAAGCCGTCATTGTAAGCTCATTTATAGCTTTAATAGAATTAAAAAAACTCATCTAAACATAAACTAAAGACTGGTTACAGTGAGTTGTCATTTTAGGAAAAATACTCTTCATTCATGTTGATCTGACCCAGATTTGAATGCAGAGTATAAACAGGGATATCAGCACATGTGACAAGAATTGAACCCATCTCTCCGACCTCCTCACACTGGCTGTCAACTCCCTCCGAGGCGTCTCAGGGATTCAGCCTCGTTCTAAATCTCAAACACTTTTCCACTCGGCTGAGTGAGGAGAGGGGGGGGGGGGGGGTGGTCCCGCGGAGCGTGGAGAGGTGAATTAAGAGCAGATCACAGTGGGCGACTGAACCAGTGAGCTTAAGTGGCCTCTGATGAGCAGTGTTTAAGTGCTACAGGCAGTTAAGTGGAGGAGAACGAGGGGAGGCTCATGCAGCGGTGAGGGAGAGGAGGGTAGAGATGTCAGGTTGGATATTAAATAAATATGACAGCCAGATGGAGAACAAACAGAAACCCTTACTCACAGGGACTGAATAGTTGACTCGCACACACACACACAAACACACATACACAAACACACATTCGTCCACATGAAAGTCTCTTTGTTTTGCTGCTGATGCATAATCATCCTTCCCTCAGGCTGAGTGAGAACAGCAGCCGGGCCGGAGCAGGGAGCTGGGAGCTGCTGCGTCTGTGTTAATATTCAGAGGCTGCGTTTTGTTCCTACCTGTGAAGCCATGTCCACCAGCTGCGGCAGCTTCAGATATCCACCATCGCCCTCCTTCAGGAAGTCCAGCAGGCTACCTGTCGAGAGTCAAGGAGACGACCGTCAAGCAGGGTCAGAGCGTCGGTGTGTGTACGGACAAAGTACAAAAATAAATAGAGACGAACACTTGATAAACAATAAAACATTTAGCAAATCTGAGGTAAAATATTAAAAATGTAATAAATAAGTGTTATATAAGCACAGCACATGAGCTTACATTGATCGATATTGAAGCTTTGTTATGTTTTATTGTAGCGCTTTGTATAATTAACTTTCTCTCCTTCGTATCCATCTCTATCACTTGTTTCCCAATCATCTCCAAGTGTTTCCCTCTGCGTGTTATCCTGTTCTTACCTTTGCCCATGTACTCGGTGACGATGTAGATGGGCTCCTCGGACACCACAGCGTACAGAGGCACCAGCTTGTCGTGTCGAAGCTTCTTCATGATCTGAGCCTCCTGCAGGAAGGCCTCTGGGGACATGGTGCCGGGCTTCAGGGTCTTGATCGCCACCTTGGTGGTGCCGTTCCATGTGCCTGAATAAAAACAAAACAGTCACTCATGTTTGATGTACACCTAAAAATAAAGGCACGTCATTCATTTAGTTAGGGGACATAAGCACAGGGACATGAGACCCTGCGTTGGCCATTATCACCAAAAGCTCTACAATCTTGTTGTCTTTCCAAGTGGACATCTTTGTCTGCAGCTTCTACCTCTTGTTCATTGTGAAAAATTTGTATTCTTTTTGATTTTGTTTGAAGTTTTGCATCCGTTGTGTGCTAGAAACGTCATCAACACGCCCACTCGCTGGCTGGACATCTTCCCTCTGTATTCTCACATTTTCAGGACATTTTACTAAAGGGGGGCGGCAGGGACATTTCTGGAAAATGCGACATTTGCATTCTCACAAACAACCCCAGAGTTTAGTGCATGTCTGACAGGAGCTTTTCACTGTGACACTAAAGCACTGACTCTACTAAAAAATACTTTTTCTCCCTCCTTTTGTAAGTGATGAAAAAGCCAATCCTAAAATCCACTGCGATGCCACTGATCTCTGGCAGCGTTCCCATGTGCAAAGAGCCACTCGGGAGCAAAGGGACACGACAGTTTAAATAATCAGCCACTTCCTGGTTGAGAGCCACTTACTCACGCCCTGCTTACATACAAAGAGCTGAGCCGGGAGATCTACTGCTTCCGTCATAAGGCTGACCTTCATGAATGAATCATATTGAACAAGCTGCACACAAACACACACACAGACGCACACACACACGCTGAAGGACAAAGTAGGGCAATGATTATTGGTAATAATATGAGGCGGAGACAGGAGAGCAGTGGGAGCCAAAGCCACGAGCACACATGGTGTATTTAGAAAGCAGAATCACGCATGAGCAGAGGAGGGATTTGCACTGGGCAGAGCAGAAAACCCATCGAGAACAAACAGTGCAACACAGAGGGATTCCTGGGATGGCTCGGTGGAGGCTTGCAGGTCGAGGCTTGCTCCAGGCCAGGCTTAATGAAAGAGTGAGAGATGAATGAGGAGAGCGGCATTCGCTGAAAGGCCGCTCGTCTCACACACCGCTCGGGGAAGTGTAGGAGGTGACCTGTGATCACCAAGATCTGTGTGTGTGTCTGTGTGCGTGACAAACCAACAGCAATCAGTAATCAGCGTTTGCGTCAGTATGTGGGTCAGTGTGGCAGCAAGGCGAGCTCCGGGCCGAGGTCCCTTCCACTCCATTTCATGAATCATTCTATGAACACGGCTCACATGCGTTTAATACTTCTGGATTGTTTAACATTAAATTTACATCAGTCATAAATAATGCACGGCGGATACTGTGTTTCTGGATGTAAGCACTAATGGCCGTGTAAGCATATTGTATGTACACGCTTGTTTTTACTCTTTACTAATTCATGATACGTGTTTGTGTAAAAAAAAAATCGATATAACAGAGTGTAGGAATGTTTGTTGATATAGGATTTAATGTATGGATGTAAAATGTGTGTTGGAGGCCACAGACTACTTCCTGTGTATCTTGGCACACAGAGCACCACTGGGTCAGACACATCTCACTTCCATGTAGGTTGTTGACAGATTTCTCACAGATATAATTTGAGCCGTATTCTCTTCATGTAGGTTTTTACAGTGTCAGAACTAAAGGGTCTTCCGTGTTGCCAGAATTACGATAATTTTAGTATTTGTATGATAATTTGATCATTTTGTGACCCTTAGTATTATCATACAGATTGTATGGTAAAATATGGATCACGTCCGTGTTTATGCATCTCTTGTCATGTGATGTCTTTTATAGACATCCTTTTTAAAGTTATTAGTGTTGAAGCTCAAGTCTCTGCTAGCTTGTTGCTAGTCACAGTGAGGAGAGTAACTAAACCTGCCGGTTAAGTCAGATACTTTTCATAAAAAACAATCAGGGTAAATGAGAATGTTGTCTAATGTTTTCAATGGTGCATGTTTCCTTGTATCATATGGTGATTCTGTGTATTATAACATGTTTAAGACATTGAAGAACTAAGGTAATGAGATAAGGCCTCGCTGGTAGAAAGTAAAAGTAGTAAGTAAAAGAACCTTTGATACACATTCACAAGGACAAAGACTGAAATATTGGATCTCATTCATGTTAACTTGGAGGTTACACTCATTTTGTTGTTTTATTTATTCCGAAGTTGTTGCTGTAAGGCAATAAAACTGTCAACTTAACGCATGTGACATTCAGTGCTGACCTTTGAGGGAATTGTATAAATATGATATTAGCTGTGTCCTTCCATGTAATTCTAATCCAACCTTCTTCTAATGGAGTATAAATGGCTCCACAGAAAATATGCAGCCAGCCAGTTAACAGGCCTAAGTGGTAAGTCTATTCCACATTCCCAAAAGTAAACTGCACTTACGTCATCCAGTCAGTGTATGAGAGCACAAGTGGTCTTCACTAAAATAAAATTCCTACACAGCCATAATAATAGTCAAAGATTTTACGAGCAGTGTTTTCTTTTTGGTCAGATTCATGCAAAGACCACATTACAAGACAGTATGCATAGCAGATGTGAGTCTGTGTGTTTGTGAAACACGCGATACACTGTGTGGTGGAGTACGGCATCGGTCTCTTACCCATCCAGACCTCTCCAAAGCAGCCCTGTCCCAGTTTGATCTCCAGTCGGAGGGAATCTCGAGGGATTTCCCAGGCGTCCTTGGCTAGTCCCTGAGTCTGAGGCTTCACTGTCGGGCACACAGTCGTCAGTCTGTAGCACAGACCATCCGAATGTTCTGAGAGGGACAGACAGGTAGAGACACACAGGGCAAAAACAAAAAGGTTAGGTTTGGAGCTTGTCATTGATCAGGCTGTGAAACAAGTACACAACCACTGAGTAGAGTTAAATGCATACTACAGTAAAAGGACTGCAGACTTGATGAATTAAATATTACACTTAAAACTGTCGTGGACAACAATCAAAGTACAATGAAGCAAATTCACAGAGCTGCCGAGCCCCTGCTTTTACGGTCATTCCTCACAGAATAAGCATTTCATTCATTTTTATGTTCCCCTGTAGACATGATACAATTTTCCGGTTATTTCACCATAACGTTGTGAACCGCGTTGAACCCGATTTCATTATTAAACAAACAAAAAAGAGATAAAAAGTGCTGTTTTTGGTGCAGAAGCCTTTTCAGATACAGAGACTACAGCTGAGAGCGACAGCACAGAGCTTCTTGTGAAATGTCCCGTTTTTATTCTGCACAGGGAGAGAAAGAATGAAAAGCCAGTCTGTTATATTCAACCACTCCACAGGTGACATCCATTCTTCTCAGCTCCTGCTCACGTCTGATGGACTTCAGAGGCCGAACTTCCAGGGACATGAGGCAGCGCAGAGCTTTGAATGTACCAGTCGTCAGTTATAATGAGCGTCGCAGTCAGTGAGTCAATGACGTGAATTATGTGGAGACGAGCAGGGCAGGGTCAACAATGCAAAGACCAGGAATTGTTGAAAGAGCCGCATAACAAAAGTCCTTGTGTTTATTGGAATCTGCTTCTCTGAGTTGGACTGTTATTCTTGCAACGATAAACAGATTTTTCTACATCCAGACACTTTCTTGTGAAAGACCTCTGGGGGACTTTTGAGGACAGCGGCCTGCTTAATAGTATCGTGCAGCAGTTTATACTAAAACATGTTTTGAAGTCACGTCTCTTTTTAGCTTAAGGCTACATCCATACTACTACGATTTCGATCTCTGTCCAAATGAAAGGTTTGGCTCCGTATCTGTCCTCGTCCACACTAACGCCTGAAGATGCACATCTCGTCACCACTCATATACACTGAGCATTCGAATGGCAACGTAAACAGACACGGAACTGTCACAGATTGCTCAAATAATCTCCTACGCAGTTGTATAGCTGTTAAATGCAGAATCTAACTGCACAAAGGCTGTTAGCAAAGACAACAGGGCCAGTAACGCTTGTAATTATCCATGTGGCATTCTACACTGGGAGCCGAACCTAATGCAGGTTGAAGGGGGTCACGTCATAGGAGTGTGATGATTCAGCGAAGGCTACGTCCTGAATGAAAAGACCCAATCACCAAGCAGTTGTAAGTTTCTTTGTCATAGTTTCCAAACAGCTCCCTTTTTGACCACCCAGACTAAAATGCTTCCCTTGAGTCTTCAAAATAAAACGGGGCCAGCTGTGTTGCCAAACGTTTTTGTTTTAGTGGCACTAAACTCTGCAGCAGTGTAGATGCCAGTCGGATCCATAGCAGAGTTGATAGGTTTCCAAATGAAAATGAAGTCGTGTGGATGTAGCCTCACATGGAGTTGCTTTTTGGGGATTTGTCCCCCACAGTCATGAGCTGTGATAGTCTCAGTGAAGATATTTCATGCAACAGATGAACAGAAGAAAAAAAGCTTCAGCAAAACAATATTCTATAACCTTTCCCAGCAGCAGATCTGCAGCTGAATAATACATTTTCCTCTGCCAGCCCTGCATTTGTTGACTGAAATATCAAATTAAACAAGAGCAGGAAACAAGGACGACTTATATTTTAGAGAACCTTCAAAAAGACAACAAACCCCAAACTATCTAAATAACTTCTTTGCCTAAATCACACCGCAGGTTAAAAAAACATGAGTTCGAAAGGACAAATAAACAACTTGCTCCTGGAGCTGGAGCATCGGTCGCCGTTGTAAACAACACTTTGTCTAAATGCTACCTACCTGCATGAGAGTAAGATGTGTGTGTGGATACTGTGGACGAGCTGCGTACCTGTGTAATGTTTCACCAGCTTCTGTAGCATATCAAACTGGGCCCGGGTGGTGATGTAATAACCACCGTTGTCCAACTTGCGGATCTTGTAGTGTTTAACGTTGTCTCCCTTCACCTCATCCCAGTCCCGGATAGACAGAGAGTAGGCACCTGCAAAATATACAGACGCTCTGAATTATAAGACAAACACATGTAACTTGACTTCTAACCTACATTAAGTACATGTCATTACTTTCCTTTGATCGCGAAGCACTTTGGCTCAGATCCTGTTGTTTTTAATGTGCTATATAAATAAATCTGACTGTGCCACGTAAAGTCATTGGGGTATATCTTGCCCAATTACCCAAGGACACTTTGGCATCGACCTCAGCAAATGTGCGATCACATGCGACTTTTCCAAACCAGCTAAGTAGCAGCTTGGCAGCGAGCAGCCACTATAACAACACGTTACGCAGTGCACTGCTGTCAATGTGATTAGGTTAAGTTCATATCTATATACAATCTGCACAGGAGACGCATTTTAAGTGGAGTAACTGGACGGCTCTCAATCGCACACTGACAAAAATACAACTGGCATCATTGTGTCGTATTGAAACTGCAGCATTATAAATCACAGTCCTGCTTCAAAAAGAAAGAATTCTCGTACCTTTAGTCGTCTCACTCTCTCGGGCCAGGAAAGTGCCCCGCTGGTTCCCTGGAAGCAACAACAAGCGCTCCGCGTCTTTGCGGCCCATTTTACCGAAGTACCACCTGTCAAGAGAGACAAAGTCCCGCGGTCAGTCCCAGGAGGAGCCCTCAGTCTGATACTGTACAAGCAGGAGGACTTTCTAATTCAAGTCGTGAAAACACAGTGTTGGTGATATGTACTGAATTTCCCCAGTGTGTGGATCAAGTTTTAACTTTTCTATGAAATCGTGGCATAAAACTGGCAAACTTGAACATAAACAATACAAATTAAACTTAGTTGATATTACCTGACATTAAACATCGAGGTATTTAATGTGGTCCGAGCTCGAAATCCCATTCAGTGTAGTTTAAATATATAATTTAGACCATGCGACTGTCATCAAAGCTGATTAGTAACTTTGCTCCAGGCAGCAACTTTTTCTATTACATTTGAGAAATCCATAAAAACCTTCATTACCGTGATGAATAAATGAATAAAACATCGGGGCTGCCGTCCTTTAAAGAGAGACTTCACTTTCTATTTAAAGGAAACCCTACAAACCCTGTGACGTTTGAAAAGAGCCGAGTCTCAGCTCAGAGGCATATTTTGTTTTTCAGACGAGATTTTCAAATGAAACTGAGATTTTTGTCACTTTTTTGGACTAAAGGCAAAGTTTACTGTATCTTTTTAATAGCTTGTATTAGAAAAATTGCCATCAGCCACTTATAGACCAGACCAACCCTGTCTTAAAGCTGCACATTCCCTTAATGTTTCTGTTACACCGGTTCAACAGCATTGTGAACGCTACGGGCTCTCACTGTTAATACAGGGCTCCATTGTTTTTACACTCCCTCCCGTGTGTGTGCGTGTGTGTGTGTGTGTGTGTGTGTGATGGGTTAGTCACAATATGTCACTACCCAGCTGCATAATGTGTCTTACACAGAGAAGACCTGACTGAGCAGGGTGAGAAACAGGAATGGAATGAGGAGAGAATAAAAGAGAATAATTGAAGTGTTAAAGAGAAGGACACAGACATGGAGTTAGAATCATGACGTTGAGCTCTTACTCTTCAGCCTGTATGGAGTCGGCTGGAGCCACATAGTTACTGGGGATGTAACCTTTCTGTCCGGTGTTGATGGAGCGAGCCTCCCACCAGTCGCCCTCCCTGGAGAGAACAGTCAGGCACAAAAGCATGAATGAAAAATGAACCTGCTCTAAAAGCTAAAAAAGATGGATGGTACACACATATAGAAAGATAAATAAAGAACAAGGTCATATTACGCGTCATTCAACCACGTCAGGTATCTGAGTCATCGTGTTGGGGGAGGAGTTCATCTGCCAATTCAATTAATCCACAAAATGCATCAATAATCAGACGTCTCTTGACTGACGTGTTCCTATATGTTACATTATTAACGTGTGGATGCTGATGAATCAGAGCCTCTCTAAGTTTTGCTTTTTGAGAAATACGTTTTTTTCTCAAAAGGTTGTTTCTTTCATTTTAGGGAGACGTTATGCATGTTTAAGTTTTAATGTTTCCTGTGTGTTTCTTGTTAAATTAGTTATTTGATGCTATAAAAACAGGTTGTATCGTCATGATGGACAGAGACTGACCCACGATTGGCTGAGGGTGCATATTGGCTTTATTTTTGTACAAAGGGAGAAAACTGATAGTGTTGTGCATTTATATTTACAATCTATGGTTTGAACCTGATCCTATTGCTTTTTATGGAAACTATTAATCTAAATAGTCAAGAAATTGTAATAGAATGAATAAAAGGTGGTAAATGCTTCTGGATGACGGCCACAGACGGACGTTAAAATATGCGAAAATCTGATTTCTTTCCTGGCGTCGTTTACAGCAAATGTGTGGGTTTAAATATGAAGGAGGAGAAACTGAAAAATCTGTCCTGCTCTCCACCTCTTCTCTGAGAGCAGACAGCAGATTCATCGCTGTGAATGCAACATGAACACAGACAGCGGTTTCAGTCCGTATATGATGGATGAGGAGAATAGAATGTGGAGCACCTGGAGCTAAGCCCATTTTCACACCTGCGCACACCTGGGAAATAAATTATGTTCTGGCAGTCGGCGTTATGGATGGAACGAGAAGAGAAAAATATGTATTCATAATCTGCTGTGGTTTTCTTTTAGATTGTGAGAGCATAACTACAACAAAACAGCAGCATTGTATAAATATAAATTGCATAAATAAATTCTTCTTCTCATTATTCCCTTAAAGAGGGAAACTGAAGAAAATGATTGATAGAGTAAAATATTCTGATGACTTTTTTCAGATGTTTTTAAATATATATTCTATTTGCTTTTGCTAAATGCTGCAGCAGCCATATACGTTTCAGCCGACAGTATCCAAATATAAACCAGAGAAGAAAACTGTGGCGGGAGAAAAGCGATGGGGACTAAACAGATGGCCCATTAGAGGAATCCATTAACCCAGACAGATTTCAGCCTTAATATCAGACCTGAATACAATGAGGGATTTAACTAACACACACGTGGCCACTGCACAGATGCAAGCAGGAACACACACACGTGATGACTGCACAAATGCAAACACACACACACACACACACACACACACACACACACACACACACACACACACACACACACACACACACACACACACACACACACACACACACACACACACACACACACACACACACACACACACACACACACACACGTCGGATAAGCAGGAGTCTGTTGGTGTGAAAAAAAGCAAACGTGCTCACGTGTTGTTGATGATCTGGAAGCGATCCCCTTTTTTAAAAGACAGATCATCTGACGTCCTCGCCTCGTAGTCGTACAGGGCTACGAAAAAAGTTACACCGCCTGGAATCAAGAGAAACTGAGCGTTAGAGGTGAACATATACGACAACTAGTTATTCACACAGTGCCTCAGATAGCTGCTTCCTTTAATATAGCCTTTGATTGACATTTTTATTATACCGCTTTATTTTTATATTTAACACTTGATTTAATTTCTCATCGAGTCTCATCTTATTTCACATTCGATAATGAAACTGTTATTCTAATATAACTCCAACTGTAACACAGAGTAGAACCGTGTCCCACTTCCTCACTGACATCACTTCAGGTCAGTGAATCAAACAGATGATTTCATCTTTGGTTTATAATGAAAAGAGTTGGTTTGTCCGTGGTCTGAAGACACGGAGCAGAGGGACGAAACAGCTGATATGTCTATCTCGGGGAGGAAACAGAACAGGCGAGATTAGATGCACAGCAGCTCCTCAGGCCAGATTATCCTGCTTTAAAGAGCGGGACAGGGACTGAGTGCGTGTTTGTGTGCGTGCGTGAGTGTGTGTGCGTGTGTGCGTGCGTGCTGCACTTTGAGAGGAAGCATCATTCTTCTGTGTTGTGTACGTTTACTGCATAATTCACCCATCCAATCTAAGATGCATTAACCACCCAGAATAGCAGGAGATTACGCTTGATGTCACCGAGCGTCATTTCCACCCCCGACAAAGCCTTAATCAAAAAGTCTCACCGAGTCAAAGTCTTGCTGGGAATAAAAACTTTTAACTGAAGTCATTGGATTCAGAGCATGCGATTGTTTCCTTTGGCTCAGGAGGGGCCACGCCTGCTGCAGTGCTTCCCATATTACAGACTTATTTTGGGTTTCTGTTCGGCCTTGATGTTTTGGCCGACTTGTTTCAAATGTTTTAATTTGCATAACATCTGCTGCTCCTAACATCCTGTGCATAGCAAATATTCAGCCGGGTTTTTATCTGAAGTTGTACACTGATGTTCGCATAATGATGACACGGAAAAGTTTTAAACGGGTAAAGGAAAATAACATTCGATTTGAGAAAGAACATTCAGTTGAGGAAATGTATCTACTTCCGTTTGGGTTCTATTACAAAGCAGAACATTAAGCTTCAGTTATTTTCTCTGTAGGGATTAGGAACCCAATCTTTTATGAAATTATTTCAATGATAACATGATAATAACTAATTCAATCATGTCTAGAAACTTTTTAAGCCAGATTCTCCCGTGTTCCCCTCTGAAACCTTAAATCCTCTCATCAGACTGACCTGGGATGACGCCTGGGAAGGGGCTGCTCACGGCCACCGAGGTGAAGGAGGAGGAGGCGCCGCCGAAGGGCGTCATGACCGAGGAGGCCCCGCCAAAGGGTGTGAGGGAGGCGGCGTGACTGTTGTAGCTGTTGTTGTGTGGCTTCATGGCAGGCGAGTGACCCATCAGGGTGGGGTCGGGCCCGTAGTGGCCCAGGTGGGAGTTTACTGGCGTTGCATTTGAGTTATCGGGTCGGTACTTCAGTGCCGGGCCCTTGTCCTCTTTACTCCTCACGCAACCCATCGTCAAGCCTGCAAGAAAGAAGAGGGACAAGTTCAATTTACTTTAACTGTTTGGTTGCATTTTTATTGACTAGGTCATAAGCAGCAGCGTCACACACGTTCGATTCCTGCTGCTAAAGCTGCGTTTCCACCGCGGGAACTAGGAACCTTTGTAGGAACTATGTGTGTTTCCACCAGGGACCAGGGTCTAAATTAAGAATGCACCTTGTGACTAGTGCTGGTCTCTTTCTCAGCGTTGACTCAATAATCCTATTTTCAAAGCTGTAATTCACCATCAACAGCAGCAAACTTTAAATCTCCACCATGTTGTTGTCATGTTGCACGGTCTACATAGCACTTGGTTGTTCACATGACAGCAGGCGAACAAGAGTCTGCGGGAACCTTTCACTTCCTTGAAAAAAGTTCCTTGTATTAAAAGTTCCTGGGACTTTTGGTCAAAACGTGCATATGAAGATGTTTTAAACCATATGAATGAACAACTGTCACTCCTTGGTTAACATAAGAATTTGTAACTATTCTAACATGGACAGGAATTAGACTGGACACTTCATAAATCAGTGACAGCTAACAATGCCTGATTTTGGTTTTGTCATGAGGGTGAGAAAGTGAGACACATTTGTGATATTCTTCATACTAGCCTGAAGCTCTTTGGAGGGTCTTAGCATTACTACCCCAGAGAAAAACAAAGACTGAAGGCCAACGAGTGACCTCACAAAACTTCACAAGTTCCAACAAAAGCTCAACAAGCCGAGGTAGAGACTAGATCGTATTACGGCCCAGGGCCATTTCCCCCTGAGATCATTCCATCACTGAAACAGCTTTCAGAGGTCTTTAGAGTTGGTGCCCTCCCCTCCTGAGCTAACTGATATATGAAGACCTGTGAGTGTGTGAGTTTGCTATTCTTCAAAGACAACTATCAAAATTCGTCATGCGAAACAAAAGATAAAACAAACTCTTCCTCAGTATTTTGTTTGTCTCTGTTGGTTTGTCTTCCCAGGGAATAAATACTGTATATCAGTTATTGCTCAAGTGTTTGTATGCGTGTGTCTTATCATGAGAATGAAGCGTCATCTACAGAGTCGGCTCCGTCAACAGTACACATGAAAACAAGCTGCCCCAGATGATGACTCGGCTCCAGGACTGATCCACGGTCAATGATACACGTTCTGACTTGTGTAGTAACATGTTACAGCAAAGATTAAAATATCTGTCAAGGACAGGGTGGAGCTCAGACCTCCGCCACGGAGGTGTATTAAGTCTGATTAAACCCTGTTCATTATGCAACATCTAGAAGAAATCACATGAACGTGTAAAGGGGACGTTAGATTATTGCATACAATGTAAAAGCTTAAATAACACTGGACTTGATCTGATGATTTAGAAATCCAATAATTATTGTTATAAATATACAAATTACATCTATATGTATAAAAAACTATATATAAAACAAAATAGGCATAAACTACAATTTTATTGAGTAACAAAATAAGTCTGGCATTGAGAGTGATGAGGCTCAAGCACAGGATTAATAGCTCAAACACAGGATTATTATCCTGCACGCTATAGTAGTGAACACAGATGACTCCATGCACTCACTCAGAGAGGTCTGCTTTCCACACACTACATTCTCTATTCTTTTATTTAGACTTTCAAATTAGACTAGAATAGACTCCTCCTGCCATTGTTTCAGTATTGATTCTAAGATATTAAGGCAGGAAGCATGTTGAAGTTATACATTTGGTGTCATGACAACACTGGCACTGATTGGCAGAAAAATCATTATGTGAGCTTGTTTCTCAGAGGATTTAATATAGGAGATCATTTATTTATTCATGTATATATTAAACTCCTGTGCTCCAGGTTTAAGTTTCTTTTTCCTACTGTTTTACTATGAAAACCCTGCCGTGTTGGTGTGAAGATAGTTCTTCTTCTGTGACTCTTCCACAAGTGAAATATGATTATGGACAACAAATAATCCAAAGAGGTGAAATGCTGAATACAGATTGTTTCTTAGCTCTGCAGATTAATGGTGGTCTTAATTTAGCAGCACTTTCATCCATCAAACTAATAAACTCTGGTTAAGGAAACAATTCATTAAGTCTCTGCTGGCCTTGACTCGCGAAGGGCAGAGCTACAGCTAAAGCTAATGAGGCTCAGCAATCAATCTATGGATCTGCTGGTTTCAGATGGACGGTGCATCGACGTCCTCACATGAACAAACAGTATCGACTGAAAGTTAAAGCTGAAGCAGCAGAAACACCGACAGTGAGATGAATGATGGAGGGAGCAGGATGAATGGAGGAGGAATTCTTATGAGGCTGAAGAGCAGTGAGGATGGTCTGAGAGGTAAAGTGACGCTGCACAAGTCAAGAGAGAAAAATGAACAGTCATCTCAGCTCAATTTAAAATGTTTTCCCTCTAAGGATGAACAATATCATCCATCTACTAGTGCTGAGTCCAGCATTGTGAACAACAACCAATTACAGCATGTGTGGTTCTGCAAGACAACTGCTCAGAGCAATGGAGTTGGTGTAAAATGACAATAATATAGTTGAATACAATTTCTAAAGCAGGTGTTTGTGTGTCAGTAAAGTCTGAAACACACATTTGCAGTTGAATGAGTGAACATGCACAGTTGCTTTGTGCGGATGTCCAAACGCGTGTCAGGAAACAGAGGCACAAGAGATTTAGTGAGCACGTGTCACATGCAATGCTAGTTTTTGTCAGGTCACTAGGATTTTCTGGATAAAGCTTCACAAAAAAGCCCAAATTGTAATATTTTCTATCTTGAGTAGAGCTAAAACGATGAGTTAACTACTTGGGTACCATAAAATTAACTGCACTATTTTGAAAGTGTGTCACCTTTCAAACAGAAACAACAACACACCCTCGTTCCAGTGGCTCAGTTACAATTATGAGATTTTGGACAGAGCCAATGATTTATCACGTAAACAATTATTAGGTCAAGTAGTGAAGAAAATGCCTGTTTTGTTTGGGCTTAACTCAAGTAATCTGAACTTCCAGATCCTCGCTGTTATAAACTAAGCCATAAAAAGAAACATTTGACCTCTGCTATATCACAACATCACAACAGAAGCCACTGACCACAGAGCAGAGGTCAACATAACCCTGACCGTCACCTTTGACCTCCTCCTGTCCCACATGTCAACTACTGCCTGCTTCCAAATATCCTAAACACTTAGTGCCTGACCCTGAAGCTGATGCTACTGCAAACTAACGACCGACCTGAGAGAAAACATGTTGAAAGAGGGTAAGTGTAGTTTAAAGAGGGGAAGAATGTTGGAAATCCTCTGCGGTGACCTGGAAGTAAAAGCTCCAGACTGGAGGTAACTGGTCCTTTAGACCTGGTACTAACAGCTGACCTGAGACGTCTGATCACAAGGGGACAGAGTTAAGTACACGTGGGGTTTTAAAGTGCGTCCTGAAAGTGTCTCCTGTGACCACTTGTGACCAGATCTTACTTCCCCACTCCAAATGCAAACATTTGAACACATTCGTTTGTGTTCTCGAAGATCAAATTATGTTGTTTTTACCGAGAGTGAATATATAGAGGAGTCTGAATCTCAGGATGTACTTGGGTTCGTCCAGACGAAATCAGATCTGAATTGGGTCTCTGATGAAACCAGATTCATGGTGATTGTGATGCCTGCAACAGATTCTGTTCTTCCAAATGAGCACAACATTAACTGCTTTAATGTAAAGCAAATCACCCTGGTAAATAACTCGATAGACAGGGAGCCATTCCTTTCCTGCAGATTAAAAACGCTCATTTAGCTTCCATCAATATTTCTGGATGACTTCATGACTCCTACAGCGGTTTCCCTTTCTTTAAAACGACTCCTCTGATTAATGTTCCTCTATTCTGTCATGTAATTACAGGCTGAGAACTATGTTACAAACCTCCCCTCTCTTTAATAATTGGCAACCTTTTCCCATTTTCTGTATAATGCACCCAGAGGATTTGCTTGTAAAATGGCCATGAAAAGATCACAAGCCTGAGCGAGCCCACAGGGTTGGCACATGATCCGGCATGTCAAACCTTTCCTCTTTGGCAAAAAAGACAGGACGTGGCCTTCGGTGAAATCCAGAATGAAACCGGGGATATTGTATTTATAGTAAATGTCACTTATCAATAACTCAATAAGGATAACATTAATACAGAAGGAATAAGAAGGTCTTGTTTTTAATGATAGGTTCACTTTTCTGGCTGCTACAGAGACTTAACAGCTCTTCTTTAGAGAAAGCCAGAGTCCATTAAGAGGAAGAACATTTCGCTGCTGTTCGTACTCAGGCCCTGACGCTCTCTTATTCCCCCCCAAAAGAGCTACTGGGTAAAAATGTGGCACATAAAGAATTTCAGTAACTCAATGAAAACATGTCAAATCCAGGGCTACAAGAAAAATGATTTCATTATTCCAAGGCTACAAATACACGAGTTTGGTGCAGATTCGGACAAACAGGGTACCAAGGAACTTTGAAATAGGCGAGATAGGGTGTTTGCCTTGCTGGAAGTATTCACCCTCCTCACACCCTTCTAGATCTAAATGTACTGCTAAATAGAGGCTGCTTGGGCTGAACTTTAATAGCACACATGCTACTTAACAGATTTTATTGTTTGCACAAATCTGTCTCTAAAATGTCGAGCTGTGATATTCTATCCCAAAATCACCAACGTATTGATCAGGGTTGTAGTTAACCTCCATTTAGAAAGTGGTCTTTGAAATGAATACCTTTTGGTTTAAATAACAAAACATTTTAGATAAGGAATCCACTACGCAGCTTTGAAACCACCCAAGGAGAAAACCTCACCTCTGTCCGTTCAGGACCGAGAGAAAGGCTCTTTATTCGGCCCCATCTACCTTTTGTTATGGACAAAGAGAAAGTACCTTGTGGTGCTCCCCCCACAGACTCACAATCCCATACACATGCTAACACTGAGCAGCGCAAATGCTAATAAGGGCACAGACACGCCATCGTTACAGTGGAGCCGAAAACCCCCGGCAATCAATCAAACCAAGTGCTCCAATTCAATATTCAAAACAAGCAGATGCTTCCACACGCTGGGGCAGATTTGCAACCACAGCTGGTGTGAGTGGACAGTTTTATCACTACAGAAAATGTAATAAAATCATGGCAGTAAACGACAAATTCTATTTCATGGATGACTTTATCCAAAACACTCCACAGAGCGTCTAGGACACATTTGCTGCAGAAGTTTAAGTCCTGAAAAGAAAAATCTTCTAGGAAAATACATTAAACTGAGAAACAAGTTGGAGAATATTTATGGCCAAGACAATGATTACCCTCAGTGCTTTTTTTCCCTCTTTTGACAAATTTACCAAAACTATTGACGTCTCAAATCGACTTCAAAGAAAGTCAATTTGCAGGCAGATTAGTGAATATTCTCTCACAGATGGTTTTCTAAATGAAGCTGTTATGTCCACAGTGAGATTATCTGGAAGAAGTGTGTCATTCTTTCGGTGGCTCCACATCAACACAGTAAACACAACTACGAGCCCATTGGCTTAAAAACAAAAGTTAGTGGAACATTTTTGACAAACTTCACATAACTACAACCCCCAAACTCTTATTAAATCCCTTTTGGTCCGAGAGCAAAAGTTATATGACCATGCAAAAGACATAATTAGGTTTTAAACCAGCCTGGAAATCTGGCATAGAAATGGAAAAAAATAAATCCATATATGCTCCTACACATATTTGTGAATTAGTTTACTCCCTGCCATACTGTACAAGAACACACACACAGGGGAGTGGTATGTGCTCCAACAAATGCTGGAAGCAGAGCCCATCCAAGGACATGTGACATGCGAGGCTGTGTGACAAACTGCCAGCGATGCCGTGTCAGATTGAGGAGACACAGGCTGCCGCTTCCCACAGGGTCGAATACAAACAATGCCAGAGAGCCGCAGGAGGGACGCTCTGGCTGTAGCTGGCATGCAGGCGACATTCAGGAAGAGAAAAAAACATCCCAACACTACAAGTTATCAGGCCAAACGGTTGACTCCATTTATACAGAGAGACCAGACTCCGGTTATGTTTATAACCCGGTTATACAGGCAAGTGTTGACCGTTTTCTCAGGAGAAAGAAAAGCAGGAAAATCTGATTAATCCAGAGGGAATGGACGATTGGCCAAAAAAGTATATCAAGATTTTAAATTACTCATATCAGTCGATAAAGATAAGTATCACCATAAATGTCACGTTATTATTTCTTTGTAGTTTACAGACTAAGTGAAGGTTGGGGATAGAAAACTCTTCTTAATGGGCAGAGAATGACAAACATTAACAAAACTGAGTATTAAACAGTGGTACGACATAAAAAACAATTACGTGTACGTGCACAATGCGATATATGTTGAACTTCTATTATATTGCTATTGATTAATATAACATGGGTACAAAACAACAAACTAAATCTTTTGGTCCCTCTATATTTAGCTCTGATGTTGTCCAAGCTGTTGTGTTATTATTTGAGGTTATTTTTATCATGGAAATTCCAGAATTTCCTCAGAGCAGTCCTGATAATACAGAACGAATGACTGCAGTGAAGTCAGTGTGATTTCACATTCAGTAACAGGAAGTGAGGCGCAGCTCTCGTGACCACTCAGATAAGATGATACGATCTGGGAGAGGCCCTTCGACCTTTGAGCTGCTGCCTTGTGTAATCTGTGAAGTCACTCCGAACAAAACTGAGGCAAACTGTGCTGCTACAGGAAGTAATGGAACTTTGAGTAAAAATGAATAGAGGTTTTAATTAGAATTTCAAGTTTAGACACAAATATTTAAGCAAAGTTACGCTTAAGCAACTTGATGAGAGAAACAAGCAACTTCCACACTAATTGGCTTTCATTATTAAAACATTTAAAAATGAAAAACCTCATCTGGGGCTAAAACATTAAATCAACAGACACAAAAATAGCCGGGCAACTATTTTAACAATTTGTAACAGTAAATACAAAAAAAGGTCAAATATTCTCTTGTTCCAGCCTCTTAAATGAAATGACTTGTTGGTTCTCAGCTCCATCTCATTGTAAACTTATTATATTTGAGGTTTTGACAGCTGGCTTCACCTTGGTCTCTATTTTTAGACATTCAATAACCAGTCAACTAATAACCAGCCGATTACTCAATAATGAAAATGTTTGAAAGGTGCAGCCCTAATTCATTTGTCTCAGCTACACACCCATTGTATTTTTTTTATTTTAAGGAAATCTTTTTTTCTGAGCACCCACTGACGACATTCAACATCACAGCGAGGTGTGGTCGGGTCTTTGCACTGTGGCCGCTCCCAGCTGTGATGTAACGTAGTGCTATAGTGTCACAGTGCATCACTGAAGCGAGATAAGAGCACGCTGCTGCAGCTGGTCGACAGAATATTGGTTATTGACAAAAGTATGACTTTGTAATTAGTATGAGCAATAGTTTAACCCTCAGTTATTTGTTTGTGAAGTAGTTTTCAGACTTGAACCACAGGAAATGTCCGGCCAATTGGTTCTGGACTTTCTCCAGCTGCGGCGTAGCTTCCACGCAGAAGCATGAATTGGGCTTAAGGCACTAAAACAGATTGAGTCACCATTTAGGATGTAAAATGTAAATCTCAATTTACCCCCCGTGCAAGTTGATAAGATCAAATTGCCTGTTTTGTCCACACAACAGTCGAATCGAACACTATAATGTTGTTGATTTGTTTTTCATTGATCCTTTCAGCTCTACAACAAACAGTCAGGGAGATGTATCTGCATCAGTGTTTCCATGACTTGTGCAAACATCAGCACATGAAGTCCACAACCAAACCGCCCATAGTCTGAAGCATAAATCCAGTGTATGAAACCCAGAACTGAGTTGACAGACTTGCAGCGTAAATCACAGCGAGATGGGACACTACATGGGGCTGTGAACCGTTACTGATGCCTAATACAGTAATTGCCCTGGCACACTCGCTGAGGCGCAGCTCGGCCTTATCTTCAGGGCAGCCTGCCATCTCTGCCAATCACAGTGAGTGGAGGGGGGGCCCGGCGGAGGGGGAAGTGGAGAAAGAGGAACTTCCTTCCGCATCCATTCATGCCGTTGGGGCCACCTGCTGTGCCTGTCAATGGGTCCAGAGCGAGGCTGGGGTGGAATAAAAGCCATCTTCAAGCTATAAAAAACAGAGGAGCTCTTCTTGGTCTCTGTGCCCACGTCGCTCACTGTGGATTCACGAAATCTGAGAATCGCAAAATTCATACATTTGTTCCGTTTCCTAACACGTAAGTGTGTCGCAGTCAGGCTTTGACATTTACTCAGTGTCTCATGAGTCTACTGTAATGATAGTGTGAGTCTTTTTCATGCTGAGAGGACTCTCGACGAGAACCCGACGATCCTTCATGTCTCCAGTTAAAACTCAAGTCGCTGAACCGCAGCCAACACCACCTGTTAGTGCTCCTCACTCCTCTGCCAACAGCCCTCTCCATCCCAGCTGTGTGTGTGTGTGTGTGGTGTGTGTGTGTGTGTGTGTGTGTGTGTGTGTGTGTGTGTGTGTGTGTGAGGGAGACACGACTGTCCAGTCCACTGGGGCTGTACTAACACAGGGATTACCATGGAGCAGGATTACTGTGGCACCAGAGTATATAAGCACAGCATCAGACCCGTTCACACAGAAACGCTGAATATATGAACATGTACACACACTGCAACACAACACAACTACTACACTACACTGGGTTTTAAAACCACCGCACACACAAACTACAGATTTGGAGCAGTTTGAGAGGAACATGTAGGAAAGCACAGGAATAGGCTCCCAGGAGTTTGGTCATTTTGGAAAGTGCTGTAATACAATATGTCCTGCAGTAAAGGCCCAGTACAGCTGAGGCCTGCAGCAGCTGATTGTGTGTGTGTGCAAAGTGTGTGTGTGTGTGTGGGGTGGGGTGGGTGGGTGGGGGGGGACATTGGGTGAGGCAGACAAGAGAAATACAAGTGTATTGAACTTATGTGAAAGAAATTCGAACAAACTTTAAATGAACGTGTGCAACCTACAGAGAAAGTGTTGTATATAATTCATTGTATTGTTGATTTCATGAGTAAAAAACCGACCAGAGCACCGGTCCAGTCTCCAGGTTTAGGGAGTTTTCTTTTTTCTCTATTCTCGTCCTTCTCCAAAGCAAAGACGCGCACAGATCTGCTCCTGGATCAGCCACAGCCACGATCCAGTGTTTTAACCAAACCTGGGAAACTTCTCCTGAACCGCGTCCCCCAACTTTCTCCCAAGTGTCACCGCGCTACGAGGCCCAGCTCCCCGCAGTCCCGGGACAAACCCCAGCACTTCTCCCACGCTCCTCTTACCTTGAACGCGACCTCAGCAGCGTTGTCCCTCGGCTACATGCGTCCTCTGGTGCTTTTACGCACGGGGTTTAGTCTCCTTTTCACAATCCAGAGAAAAGTGAAAACCGCCGACACACGCACGGGCACGATCCTTCTGTCTCTAACGTGGACTCTCGGTCTGTCCCATACCGATTAACTCACTTCTCCAGCCCAAAGTCCTCCTCCTCCTCCGCCTGCCGGGATCCTGGATGTTCCTTCCGCAGCAGGACGCAGGTCGCCGGCCCGACAACCACCGCTTTGTGTGGCGGAGCTCGGAGCGAAGTCAAAACTGTGAGAATATCCAGAAATCGGCGCCTGCTCGTGGGTCGAGGTTTCCCCCGAAAGACGCACAACAATAGCCGGACGAGCACCGAGGAGCCGACGAGGCCAAAGGAGGAATCACGGTGCGTTCAGGCGCTCAAATGAAGCTCGGATTCTCGGCAGTTCAAGCGCCAATTACTACAGATATACAAAAGTTTTGGGAGTTTTTTCTTTTGATTGTTTTTTCTTTCTCTATTGATGTTAATGAAGCATCAAGGTCCTTCATGTCATCTGGGACAAGTCTGCTTTCTAAACTAAACATGGAAAAGCAACTTTTTTTTTAGTTTTTATGCTCCACATGTACGTCTCTCTTTGCCACTGCATGTTATTAAATAAAATAATTAAAATGCATTGTTTCTTCAGTTAATAACATACCACTCCCAAGATTCCACCTCTAACCCTAAGTATGGCGCCCGATCTCCAGTTTGAGAACCACAAAATTAGTGCTGCAACTAACTTTTGTTTTCATTGTCCATCTCCTGATGAAACTTTCTGAGACTAGTGGTCAAAAACCTAAAGATACAACATAGCATCATGTAGATCATTGACATTATTTCTTAAAAATATTTTAAATTGGTAAGCAATTGTCTTCTGTTGAATCGGCTGAGTGATTGGTCAACTCACCATTTCAGCTCTGCTATAAATTTAAAGAAAACCTAGACCCATTGCCTCTTAGCTGATGTTTTGAAAAAATGAATGAGCACAAAATATTTAAATAAAAAGTCTTTAACAACACTCTGAGAAGTGAATGACTGAGCAAATTCTAATATCTTATTTCTAGTTTGTTTCGTTTCCCTGAAGTCATATCCTTATTATTTCCGATAGCACCTGAAACGTCGCATCATCTCCTATTGAAAGGTTTTTCCCCGTGTGCCCAATATGGCCGACATCCCAGTCTGTGATTGCAGGGAATATCCTCCATCTGGTTTCGTTTTAAACATATACAACTTTTAAACGTTTTAAACTTAATTCTCCACAAAATCAAATAATTAAAAAAAACATGTAAATTTTTTCAGTTCAGACCTAAAAATGTAAAAAGTGCATGGAGCTGTTTGAGTGAATCTTATTGACAATGCGCAGGAATCTGGCGCCCCCTAGCTTTCATAAAGTGCTGAGTGTGGGTTTACGTGGGTTGTTATAAACTGAGAATAAGTTTGTTGAAGTAAAGGCAGCTTAAAGGCAGGCATGTTGTTCAACAGGCTTACATTTCCTGAATGAATCAAAGCGGAACTACGGGTCTGTTTTATTGATGTGGGTGGTTGAATGATAATAAATGTTGGTAACTGCCTTTGATGGAGGAAGTTAATACTGAGATTACATCTAAAACCACTTACATCAGCAGAAACAATGACAACAGCTAAACCACTGCAGGCTCAGTATGAATGAGACCGTTTTTCAGAAGTGATTTGCTGACCCCTATTGACACTGAGTGCAGCACTGCAAGCTTGCCCTGACACACACACACACACACACACACGCACACACACACACACGCACACACACACACGCACACACACACACACGCACACACACACACACACACACACACACACACACACACAGACATCCACTTTAATAAGATAACTGTAGGATATTTAGACTTAGTGGCTGAGTTGTGTAGGTGTTATGTGTCAGTTGTTCTTAATCTAAAAGTTGAGACCTCTCCAAGATAAATCTGTCAGGTTGCAAGGCGGTGGAAGATTTTAAATAAATAAAAACAAATCAAATAGAATGGCACTCATTAGACTCCTCCAAGACAAAACAACCCTTTATCTGCCTTAGAAATATGTCTCTTACGTCATGATCCAAACATTTCCCCCCGAGAAATTGACTCAAATGTGGACAAATGCCCAATTTCTCAATAAGGAAACCAATAGTTTTATAATTTATACATCTGCCCACCGGATATCGACCAAAAAACCGAAGGCTCTTTCCTGGAAGCTGTCAAATCCCTTCACCAAGTTTGATACAAATTGGTTCCGAACTTTTTCTGTAAACAAAAAATCAGATGAGGGTGAAAACGGGACCTCCTTGAGTGAGGCATTTGTTATTTGTTTCATGTTTTCATTCATATCTATTTATTCATCGTGATCTAATCCAAACAATTTTTCCAAATTACATGAGAGAATGTGTCATTTGTCTACGTCTTTTAAAAAGATGAATGAAAGTGTTTACTGGTCTGAAGCCTCTATCAGCAGGAGGACATCATTTGTCTCTGTCTTTCAAAATCACTGTTCAAATAAATCTGTTTAATGATGTTACAACACTAAGATGCTGCCATTCTTCTGAGGGGAACAGTTTACATAAATTAATATTAAAAAAAGGAGGTCTAAAAATGACATTACATTTAAGAGGAATACATATTATAATACATTTCAATTGATTGTTTTCCTTTTAAACTGTAAAATATACCAAAAATTATTTTAAATTTGTCAGACTTTTCTCAAATATTATCCTTTTTCTTGTGAAATCTTGATTTTTATAGTTTATCTCTTTATGTCTCTTAAATTAAGCAAATTAGCAGTTTAGATGTGGAAACTCATCACTTAGTGGAGCAGCTCACTACTCATAGATGCAGTAAATTCAACCTGTGACCAGTATGATGGTTGTTAATCGGCGAATGATCAAAAAGAGTTGGAGCCACTGACTTACAAACATATGTTAAACCCACGATGCTATGTGATAGCAGACTTCCCCCCTCTTTGTTTCCCTTAACAACCCAAAACAATATAAAAAAGATGAATACCTTCAGGTTATTGAAAGCTATGATCATATATGATTTTTTCTTAAAGTCGAGTTTTGATAAAGATGAGCAAGTTGATTTGCTTTAAAAGCACAGCAGTGTTATGTGATACGTTCACATGATGATGAAGGGGAGGGGATTTACTCCTCTCCCTCGTGTGAGGACTGCAGGATGCTGATGAATGAACCTCCGAGCAGCTCGCATGTTCCTCTCCTCTCCTCATGATGGCGCCGTTTCACTCAGACCACAGGCTTGATATAGTAGTCTGCTCCAGTTTAAACATATGGGGGTTTAAGTTAAGATCCTCAGAGCTAAAACACACACAAGTTGAGGATACATCCCCCCCTCCCAGCACACACCCCTCCCCACAGTGACGGGCTCTGTTCGTCACGTCGCGTCAGAGTAAACAAAACGCTGACGTGAATCTTCCTCCTCTTCGGCCAACTCCTTCAATTGGCTGCTGCAGCTATAGGTGTGATTCACAAGGAAAAGGTGCGTGATCCCGTCGAGGCCCCGCACAGGCCAACACGACACCGCACTTAAGTCTCATGGCGTCCCTTCTCCAAGTGAAGTCTCCTATAAATCCCATGTGACTCACCCTGCTGCAGACCAACACCTTTATACGTCATGAATATTCATATAGAGTTCACACTTGGTTTTGTTTCACTGATAGCAAATCGTAGAAAAAGCCTCAGACTCTTTGTCACAAACCCCCAAAGCATCAAGGCCATTTCTCTGACTCTCACTTCTACCCTTTCTTTATTTTAAATGTCAGAACTATGTTCTTTGAGTGGCTGAATCGTTTCTGAAGCCACGTAGGCTGATGGCGCTCTGATCCGGCATCTTGCGTCACCAGCCTGCGTTCAAATCAGATTACGCACCTCGTTCATTCCACAATCCGACGGACAGGCCCTGGCCTTTTAACGCTGTCATTGCACCGCCATTTGAAGGTCCATCACAAGCACCATCACTTCCCCATCTTCATATCCACTGCTGAGCAATAATTTTTAAAAACCATTAGGAAAAGTCGACCGGTGTGGAATTGTGAAGTCAGAACAAACCGCCCTTTGAGAGGATTTCATTTCAGCACCGGACAGCTCCTGACTCACCAGGGTGCTGTGGCTTGAACCTTGCGTGGGCGGAAGTTCGTAATCAATCCCCCCCCCCCCCCCCCCCCCCCCCCCCCCCCCCCCCCCCCCCCCCCCCCCCCCCCCCTCCCCCCCCCCCCCCCCCCCCCCCCCCCCCTTCCTCTTCTTCCTCATCTTCCTCCTCTATCAAAACCATCCAGTCACATGAAACCGACCCGACCACTCCCCCAGCTCAGTCATGATCACAAATAGCTTAATTGGGACTTATCAATGACGTGCGGGGTGGGGGCTGACACTGGGGGCAAAAAAGCAGTGGCGGTGGGACAAATCGATTTGTATTGGTCATACACCGTCCTGCATGTGTGAAGTTCATGTAGCAGCTATATGCATTCACAACCATTTCTGCTTCTAAAAAAGACGAAAGTTTGGAAGTAAACTTCCATCTTAGGAGGGAGGTGTGTGCGTGTGCGTGTGTTGTGTGTGGTGGGGGTGAGTCTGACAGATGCATCGATGGGGAAGGAACTGTACTATTATATTCCGGGAGGAAGACTTGATGACGTCTATAGCATCCTTAATGTGACTTATTGGAGGGAGGGATGGGGGGGGGGGGGAGCGGAGCGGAGTGGAGGGGGAGGCTTACGATGCACGGATAAATATCCAAGGCAATCACAGCACAGGACAAAAAGTTTGGAGCAGCGATATGTAGACGGGCACTCGGCGCACTTTACCACCGAGTTTTTTTGTTTGCCCGAGCCACATCGGTCTGAGCGAGTCCCGTTCATTGTGCGTAAAGGTGAGCGAGGCGGCGCCGAGGGGAAACATAAGGAGACGACGGGTGGCGCTTCAGCCAGGGAAAGAAGTGCCGTGAGAAAGACACGGTCTCTCTCTCGCTCACACACACTCCAGCACCGCAGCCGCACCCGGATCACAACCCGCAGCAAAGCGCTCTCCCTGCTCTCCTGCTATAGGTATGTGCCTTATCTGCGGATCGTCTTTTTAAAAAACAAACAAACTCGGGGGGGGGGGATTCATTGATGGAGAGCGAGATAAAGTAATGGAAAATATTCAGGGTTTTTCCTCCTCTGCGCTGCATGGAGATCTGCTGCTTTTGTGAATGACTTTGGCGCTGCATGCAAGGGATTTAGTGTCAATATCACAGTTAAACTTTTACGATATTGGAGGAATAAAAGAGGCAGAAACCTTTTTTTGTTTTGTTTTGAGTAAACGGACGCTGCTTAAATTTAAAGAGGTTTATGTTCCATCCAGTTTTTTTTAGTTAGTATTAAGAGAAGTAGCACTGCATGTGAATTTGACAGAACAAAGAAAAAGCATGATGAGTGACTAACCTGTCTCATGTTACTGTTTTTTTCATTTTCTAACAGCATGGCCACATCGAGTAAAGCGACTTTAATCTTGCTCATCTACGGAATCTTAATGCACTACAGTGTCTTCTGCACACCTATCGGACTAAGTTACCCTAAAATCAGGTAGGTGAGCTTTTCAATCTGATTATTATTATTATACATTGACACTTTTTAAATGCAGCTGAAAACTGTTTTCTTCAATGCATTGTGATTTAAGCGTGAGATGGTGGTAATTGTGCACTTTATTCCAAATAAGTGTGCGTAATTACGCACAGGGGCAATGCGCGCAGTTTCTTTTAATTGTGGATTGCGAGGGGCAACAGAAGGCGAATGCGGCAGTTTCCACACACGCACAAAATGCAAGTCGTGTGTGGAAAATGATTATGGAAATTGCGTAGAAGTATCTGTCCGGTGGGACGGTTCACAGAACTCCCCTTATTAAAAATGAGAGTGCAGTCAATGCGCTGGATAGCCCTGGGGATGACGGTGGACTGGCGTCACCAAGGAGAGGCGAGGCAAAACGAAGAGGAGAGCGGCGAGATTTATTCTCCTTTTTCTGGGAAAAGCATAATCCATAATTTGGGCGTGGTTGTTATTGACTCCAATTCATTTTTTTCTTTCTCTGCAGCATTCTTTTAATAAAAATCTTGGCTCCACGCCTACGCTAAACGTGATCATTTTCACATCCATTGTTTCGATTAGTAAATAATTAATGAGTCCTGTAGCCCCGTGTTCGGCGCTGAAGCACCAAGTTGGAATTAAAAACAGATTCTCCCGATTAAATAATCCATTTAAAGATTGAAAAAATTAAGATGCACAGATTCAACACATTTTAAATCTCTTTGGGTTGAATTTAGATTATTCGTTTTCTGGGTTTATTTAAAAACACCCACAGGTTCTTATTTTTAAATTTTTAAATTTTTCGTTGTCTTTGCTGTGTCTCTAATGCATTTTAAACCTCCCACTGATTTTAGAAGCAGATGCAGACATTTTGGCATCCCTCCTCTGCCGCGTCCCACTTGTGCACGGATCAGATTTGTGACGGGTGCTCTGCTCTTTTCTTTATATTATTTATTTGCAGACTTGAAAACGACGCCTTCGATGAGGACGGGAATTCATTATCCGACATGGGCTTTGATGGCGATCAGATTGCTATACGAAGCCCACCATCCCTAAACGACGACGCGTACACGCTATACTACCCGCCAGAGAAGAGGTAAATGCGCCTTCACACCGCAGCCAGGGAGCCCTGAGCTGCTGGAGATTCAGTGTTAATGACTCTTTTGCTGTTTGCGTTTTCCCCAGAGTTCCTCATGTTATCTGTTCAGTGTTATTTTCACTCTGAGTAGCCTAAAATGTGGATTCCAAAAACTGTTTAAAAAAAAAAAAAAGGTGGGCGGGTAAATGAGGAAGGATAAAAAAGCCTGGTGCGTAAAATGACCATGTGGCTCGGGATTAATTGCACCTTGCCTGGTGTGATATTGGACCTGAGGGAGGGGGGGGGGGGGGGGACATTTTAGGCTACTTCTGATCATTTTGTCTGCGCTTTTATTTTAAGTCACTGATGATCTATGTGTTTTGGCGTTTTATCATCTCAGAGCAGAAAGGCATGCTGAGGAAGAATTAGATAGAGCCTTGAGGGAGATCCTGGGTCAGTTAACAGCGAGGCATTATCTGCATTCTCTGATGACAATTCGTGCAGGGTAAGGGCATTTCTTATAAGCGTTCACCTGCAGTCATCTTTTTAATTTCTCTTCTTTTTTTTTTAATATAATGTTTCTCCGCTGCACAAGTTCAGGCTGCTGCACCACTGTCTCCCATTTTAATGTGCGTGATTTTATCCATTTATTATTTAAATCTCTCTTTACATAAAATCAATTTGATGCCATTCATTTTGTTGTGTGTTTTTGTTGTTGTTGTTTTTGTTGTTGTTGTTGTGGCACAGCGCTCATGAATCCCCCCCCTTGTGAATGAGCGGGGTCAGTTTTTTCTGAAAACCAAAATTACAACTGCGAGTTACATGTGATTAATCTATAAATTGATTCTCCCCCCCCCACACCCCACACCCCCCACCCCCCCCAAAACAGCACGATGTAGAAAAAATCCTGCGTCAGAATAAGCGATGGTCTCCTCATGAATAATTCCTTCACTTTTCTAAAACACTTAAATCACAGTTTCTCCTATAACTCTGCCTGTTTGCTTGTTTCCCCCCCGTTGTTTAAACCCAAACGAAAAAAAGAAATAGGACAAAGGCCCATAAATGAATTTTAATGATTTGTTGGCAACTGGACGATCAAAGCTGGTTTTAAAAATAAGAAAGGGGCAGGAATGTGCAGAGAGGGGAGAAGAAGTTTATCTACATTTATTCGACTTTCCTTGTTCATTTATTTACGTGTATGCATTTCTTTTTTTTGAATTCCCAGTGATGACAACAGCATGGAGGACGAGTCAGAGCCCTTGTCCAAAGACACTCGGATGGATCTTCACCGACAGCTACAGTCGCTATAGAAAGCAGATGGCCGTGCAGAAGTACCTGGCAGCGGTTCTGGGAAGAAGGTACAGACAGAGAGTTAGGAACAAAGGACGCCGACTTGCCTATTTGTAGCGTTGCCTAAAGCGCCCCAGCTGCCCTCCTGTGTATATACAATCCAGTCGTTTAAATCAAAGTCATTCAGATATATCTGACCAACCAGTGGATTGCGCCTGTGTTCTTTCAACATGTATTTATGTATGAAGTAAAGCCATTAAAATGAATATTTTAATAATAATATCGTTTTTTTTTCTTTTTGTACAAAAGCACATTGATACCGCACAGTTATGCCCTGTGGACCAATATTTTATTTTTCATGTTGAGATGTTGAAAACAAAACAAAATGCCCGAAAAAAAAAGAAAGAAAAAAAAGACATTAGAAAAAGAAAAGATAATTGTGCACCTTCAACGTTATGCGCTTGAAATCTTTAAAGGTCATCTACATATGCAGAAAATAAATAGATTTTAAAAAGACAATCAAAGTATTGAATGTTATACTTATTTTTGTAAGCGACGTTCTATTTTTTTAGTGTTGTTTGTTTGTTTCTTTTCCAAATAGGCCCAAAGAAGCAGTGAGCATGCTATGTGAGGCATATCCGGCTTATCCTAAATGATAGATGTTGCCCTTGTCTACCCTCCTCCTTGCTCCCTTAATGGGAGCTCTGTGGGGTTGTACAGCTTGCTGCCCCTCCAGGGGAATTCAGATGGCTTTTGTTGAACAGCCTCTCATTTGATGGAGAAACCGACTGACTTACATGGTCCTTCGTGTAACTGGTGGCAAAATCCGACCCCTCTTTAGAACAGAAATTTCATCGCAGGCCTTTTGTGAGGGGCATTAAATTGCCTTCAGCAAACGTAGAGGAAGCCCCGAAGGTTGTTCACAGTATGCGGCAATCACTGCTTGCTCACTTGCCTCAAAGTCGTGCAGTGTAGGGGGATAAATCCTGCTCGACCGGACTGTTTAAAGAATGTTCCATGTGTGTGTATTATGTACAGTATAGAATCTAAACAGTGCACATTCATCTCATCGTTGTCCGTGTTCAGTCAACAGAACTTTTTCGGAGGAATGTGCTTCACCTGTTGATTGTATTTGGACGGCACTTCACATTTAGAGAAAGGACCCAGAACATGTATGAAGCAGGAGATGTAACATGTGTTCGAGCACAGGCGGAGAGGAAAAGGTAGCATCTGAGTTACAGTTCGGAATATTTAACTCATTTCTTATTTGATGGTGCATGTGTTTGCTTAGAAACTGCATGCCATCATGCTTTGTTGGATTGTTCTATTTGGGAGGTGGGCTGTGCTAAGCCCATTTCAGCACCACTCCCCCCCCCCCCCCCTCCCCCAGATGTGTTGGAAATGTGATCAAGGAGGGCTAGCGGTGGTGGAAACTGGTACTGCACTGACTTGTTGGATTTTGACCTCCCATACTTCTTGCATTGTGGATATCATAAGGCGACGTACTGGGCCTCGCTCCTCGCTGTTAGCCTTTGTCCTGGTAGTGGTTTTATAACGATTCTTGTTGATCGCCGTGCTAAATCGCTGGTTTGACAGTGCTGTGGTTCAGTCGCTAAGACAAGGCTGATCTGTGTTAGATGTGTGCTGGATATATGTGCAGTGAGGATGTGATAAAGACATGAGGAGAGTGTCAGGCAGAGGTGTGCATGGAGAAGAAAAGAGAGAGACAGTGCATATATCTATATATGTGTGAGTGTGTGAGAGAGAAAGAAAAGTAGGCTGTTACATAAGAGACAGGTTACAGCACCCATGAGCCAGAGAGAGGTGGTTCGCACCTGAAACAAAGAGGAGGCGCCACCGCTGCCTCGACTCACCTCAACCTGCCAAGTGAGATCAGGGTCAATGAGTCTGATAGAAAATGTCAGATGTTGAATTCCCTTCACTTTGGTCTCAGCCGAGGCATTAACAAGGTGTGAGTGAAGCTGGACGAGGCCACTCAGAGTCTCCCTCGCGCACTGGAGCGGAGGTGAATGAAAAATTCCGCCCTCCAGCAGAGGGATCTTCCCACTGACTTTTATTAGAGAGATATCTTATGTATTTATTCAATATTATGCAAATACAGCTTTATGCACCCCTGCAATCCAATCAGTGGCCTGTGTCCCCCCATATAAACTATCAATACACCCTTTCTTCAATTTGGCTTTATCCTACAGGCTATGTGAGTGTGTGTGTGTGTGTGTGGATGTAGTTGTTTGCATACTGGTGAGCATTTGTGTGTTTTTGTTTGAGAGAGAGAGAGAGAGAGAGAGAGAATGTGTGTGTGTGTGTGTGTGTGTATTTAATGTTTGTGTGAATGAGTGACTGAGCGTGTGTGTGTGGAGGTGGAAACAGCTTTTGGCTTTGGTGCCTTGCTTCGACGTGAGAAAAAAAAATAAAACCCAAAAAAATTAAAATTCGCCACAAGTGACAGATGGCAATTTAAGTGGCCCTACAATGCTGCAGTCCATTAGCTTACATTGAAACTTCCTTTTACTCTGTTTAATCGCTCGGCTTAGTCTACCCCGAAAGTAGTAGAATTAGGCTTTTCTTTTTAAAGCATGGCCAATGATTTATCAACATAAAAAAGAAAAGAATGTTTATGTTGGTGGAGCAGGCAATGTGTGTGTGTTTGTGTGTGTGTGTGTGTGTGCATGGGTTTGGGGTGTTCAGTGTCTGTGAGAGTTGTGAACAATGACCAGTGTTTGTTACTATTGATAATGAGGTGTTGTTGGGTTATTTTGATATTGGTCGGTAATTTATTAACCAGAGAAGAGCACCAACATATTATTTACTGTGTGCATCACTATCTAGAATCAAAAAGGGGTTCAGAGCAAGTAAAAGAGATTATGTTCAGCTCATAGAAAATGTCTGTTGTTGATATTTCTGAAAGCGCCAAACGCCTTACTTCAATGTTTAATCTCTTATCTATCTGAAAATAATGTGTTTTAAAAGTGAACATTAGTGCAAGTGACATCATTATACACACAGGAGTCCTTATATGGGGTTTTACGTTTCTCAATGTTATGAAAGTGTTGTAAGATTTGTATGAATAAATTTTTGTAAACAACAACATTTTCTAATCAATGTCTAATCTTTGATACACGTGAGCTACGTCACACATCGTGACTACAGTCTTCTGTTGGCACCTTACGTTAGAATCCAGCTCAGATCTTCCCTCAAAAGTTGAGACCAAACGATCACCACGTATTTGTCGGAGCAGTTTCCCCTGAAACAAACACACAACTCAGGTCATATTACAGAAAATAAAGTGAAACATCCTACAGCAACCACAGCATCTACGCTGCTGCTGTTCTCTGGTGGGGTATGTCAACCTGAAGTCCTATCAAGTTAAATATATCTTTCCAAAGCCAAATCAACCAACATGAAAAAGCAAATATGAGCAGCTCGCAGCCCTGGGAGCTGTGACGAATCGGTCTAACCTGTCAGCAAGAGACTTTTTTATTGCACCATAAACAAAAAGCAAAGTGAGGTGTGTTTGGTGTCTTTTTATTGATCAATCCTCTTCATATATAAGACGTTTCCCGCTGGTTTTAGAATTTCAACGCGCAGTTTCTCAAAATGAAAATGGAGTAAACACGACAGAATAAAAGCACCTCTAATTCAAACCCGAAGAACCATCCAGCATCTCCAAGGAGCTCGTCAACAAAAGCTACGACGCTGGAGTGAGCAGCGGAGCAGGGGGGGAGATACTCCCTCCTCCTGGAGCAGCCGTGCAGTCTCTCCCCTCACTCCATCCTTGGCCTTGGAAGTGCAGCTGTGTACCGTGGGAGAGGAGGATGGGTGTGGCAAAGGAGTGAGTGTGTGTGTGTGTGTGTGTGTGTGTGTGTGTGTGTGTGTGTGTGTGTGTGTGTGTGTGTGTGTGTGTGTGTGTGTGTGTGTGTGTGTGTGTGTGTGTGTGTGTGTGAGTGAGTGAGTGAGTGCACATGCACCAGAGCTCAACTAACCCAATCAGAAAAATGTTGCATGGCAACGGTCCAAAGGGACACGGTTATGTATACGCACGTGTCAAGTGTGTTTGTATGTGTGGAAAGGGAGTGAGATAGAAAGATTGTGTGTGTGTGTGTGTGGGTGTGTGAGTGTGTGTGTCTGTGTCTTTGGCTATTTGTGTGCTCCACACAGGCAGACCTTGAGCTGGCTCTGCATTGTGAAGAGGTTCTACATTATATATGTGTACACACATGCTGCCTGTAAAGTAGAAGAAGTGCTAGACACTCAGTTTATGTCTCTCACAGACAATGTATTAACACCAGCGATCACTGGAACGTACGACTAATGAAAGTAAACAAAGTGAATGAGCCACAGGAAACTGAGACATTCTGAGACACCTTTGTTCCAGTGATTCTTGGGACTGACAGTTTGTCAGTGGGCCGTGTTCCAGCAACCTGAGTGATATATGTGGCGTCTCCATCCTTCATGTGTCCCTCCTTCCCCTCCCCCAGGTTTTCCTTCCCTTCAGCTGTCAAGACGGAAAGCTGGCTTAGTCCACTTGACAGGTAAAGATCCTGAGATTTCTCCTGTGACGGTTTTTTGGTTTTTACAAAAGATGCATGGAGCGAGCAAGTCAGGTGAAATGAAAAAAAAAAAATGTATTCATGAATAAATTACATGTGATATTCACACCCTGATATGCACACAAGTCGATATTGAGACAAATGCTCCAATTTGTTTGCGCAGCAGTAGGCTGCACATGAGGGGCCACCCCGAACCAATTTGTACATAATGTACATTAATGCCTGAATCAATAAAACAATGCTCCTCCTTCCTCGCAGCACCGCATCATTGCTCCTCTGTGGCATGCATCATTCCACTTCTTATCTCTCCATTAGCATCTTCGAGCTGTTTCACAATTGATCCTGAATTTTTGGAGAGAGTCGGTGCCTGGCTTCCTCTACTGGCGGTTTCTTCGAGGGAAAATTGGAAGACCTCCTAAATTTAGAGCTGCAAAAACAGCCTGGCTCTCACTAAACAGAATTAACAGCGCTTTTGATCATCGCGCCTCTGCCCTAGTATTCCTCCAGACACATCTTAATCATGTATAAGGTGTTGGAGGGGGAATGGGGGGGTTCAGGGCTTTTCCAGCGGGGATACCCACACTGCCTCCCACAGCGCCACAGCCACGCCCAGTTCTCTTTGTCACCATGGGTCTGATGAGCGTGTGAAGCCAGAAGTGTGTGTGCATGTATAATACAGATTTATCGCTTGTATGATTAACATTCATGCCTTTCCTGTGTGTGTGTGTGTGTGTGTGTGTGTGTGTGTGTGTGTGTGTGTGTGTGTGTGTGTGTGTGTGTGTGTGCGCATCTATTTACCTCCAAAACAAACACTGCCCCCTTCCTCTCCCCCGTCATTTCTCTTGTGTGTCGGGGGGTTAAGAATACAGCGCTGACAAGGGAGGCCCAGACACGGCTATGATGCAATCATGCACACCTCACCCCCTACCCCTTTCACCTCATGAATCATTCACTGGTCAACTTTTGAGGAGGGGGGGTAGTAGTGGGTGGGGGGCTGTCTGATGATGCCTGCAATGAAACCCCTGACTGTGGCAGCCCTGCAGCCCCTCTGGTCCCCCTCTCCCCTCTCCCTTAAATTCCATCCTTTGGTGGGCTCTGTCACATCTAGCATTAAGCGGGAGGCACTCTGCGGTGAACAGCGGTCCCCGTGGGAGCAGCGAGAGGGGGAGAGAGACAGAGGAGACAGGGAGGAGGAAAAAGGAGACGTGGGCGAGGGTTTTTTGCAGACATGGACCACTGATCAAGAGTTGCTTGTGGCTTAGAGGGAAACACTTTACCTGTGCTGCTTGAGTAGTCATGGGTAACCAGAACTATCCATCATTCTTTATGAGGCTAAACGGCCAGGCAGGAAAATAACCACCTACGAGCTTCTGTATGTGTTTCTCCAAGTTTAAATATGATGCAAAATAACAACACCCTAAAATAAACAACACCCTTTCTAATGATTCTTAAAATATCAAGGGTAGTGTTGATTTCAACAATTAACAAAGTAAATGGTTATTGTTTCATACACTACAGTGACAAGACAAGACAAGACAAGAAAGGTAAAGATAAGATAGAAACAATACATTGAAGTTATGGGCTGTACAACCAGAACAATGGGCTGAAAGGGTCTAAAACAAACCCAGAAATAACCTATTTTACATCACATGCAATAAATTGCAAAGAAATGACTTGAGCAGCCTTAATACATTTTCAAGAAACAAATAGCACTATCAGTCAAAGTCTTCCCTAGATTCTTCAACTCTCATTTTTTATATAATTTACAGAGGTGCAGGTTTACTTGATGCCCACAGAAAATAATCCAAATGCCACAACTTCACTGACACCGACTGACTTGTCCTGTGTCGTCAAATCTGATCTCAGTACAAACTCAAACATGAGCACTAAGGATAGTTTGCAAATATGACCCTGAGTTTAATAGTATTTGCACCATTTCCCTCCGATCTCCGTCCATTATGACTGAGGATGAGAGTGCAAACCCTAATTTGTGAACACATATTTTTAACTGGCTTATCCTCAGAGCTCCCATTCCCTGCAGTCAGGGGTACTTTTAACAGGGAGAAAAATCCCCCGAAGCTCGTGGCTGTGTTGTTTAACATCAAACACACGTCTTTAGAGCTGTCTTCTCCCAACCGCGGTTCTCCAAAAAGACACGAACAGAGAACCGCTGTGTCCCACGTGCTTCTGAAAATTTCTGTCGATAACAGTGGCAGTGGGGGTGGTGCAGCAGCAGGCGGGCTTGCTGGCTTTTGAACTTACTGGAGCGTTGTGACTTGATACCACTAGGAAGTTAAGCTATGTTGTTGTACCTCTCTCAAAAGTTGTCTCCCCTTCACTACATTGTTGTTTTTTTTTTAAAAAGCAGGTCATGGACTACAGGGCCCAGACGGCACGCATGCTGGCCTCCCTAGTTCAGTAAGAGACGAACAGACGAACACCTTACAGCTTCACTTCTCCTATTATTTTGCCAGTAGCTCGTACACTCCTGGAGCCCATTCTGGATCAGGCGAGGCTGTGCGAACACTGAATAATGTATCACTGCTGGAGCAGTTTGGTGTGAAAACTCAAGAGTGAGAAGAAACATGGTCTTGCTCTTTTTTTATTCCGCTTCCTTTCTCACTCACCTGCCTCCCAATGATGGAGAGAGACAGCCTATCACTCCTTCCCCACGCAGAAATCCTCCATTGCATCTCTTTCCCCATCATTCACCCTCACGTCTCTACAGCTGTGACAGATTTCCTGAATGAGATGGTGGTTAATGAATGGAAGACAGTCGAGAGTAGAAACAGTTTTTCAGGTACAGGATTCACGGGTGATGCACACGTGAGTCAAATTCATGCGCTGACACAGCTTGTGGTTATCTTCCCTTTTAATGAACGTGTGTGAGTGTGTGTGTGGGTGCATGTGTGTTGGGGAAGGGTTTAATATGCTGACAAAATATTGGCAAAGACAGAATAATAAAGGGAGATGTAATAGTGCTGCTTCTAAGGGCGCAGCTCCAGACATAATAAGTTCTGTGGACGATGACACGCAAGAGGACAAGTGTCTGGAGAAAAAGTTGTTGGGAGAAACTGCAAAGACACTTCTCTCAGGTTTGCCAATTTCAAAATAATTCACACCACAATGTTCATAATGAAATCTGTTTCTTGTTTTAAGATTCTTCTATCACCATTTCTAAAATGCATTATCTCCGTTCTCATAAACTTCTCACACTAGTTTTCACATACAGAGATCCTAGAGATCGCTTTATCCCAAACCTCACACGCTCAACAACAAGGTAAGCACTCGCTTTGAGAGGCAGGCGCCACAAAGCAGACGTGAGACTTCCCCGTCTTTTCATACACACATAAATCAAAAGGTACTGCCGGCATCGAGCAACACGCAACTCTTCGGGAATTGTCTGTGGCAAGTCTTTAAAAAGTGAAGCTGTGTGATAAAGAGAGAGGTGTGACTGGGAAACACAAGGAGGCGAGGCAACCAGCCAGGCTTTACATTCACACCTGTGAGCGACATCCTGTGCTCCCTGCGGTACAGCATCCGGATCGCTGAGCAGAGAAGCAGGCGCTGTCTGTGTCTCCCCGCCAATTTCCCCTTTTTTCTCTCCTCCTCAGCGGTGGAGGGCTCCCCTCCTACATGATTCTCCCCATCATGGATCCTTTGTTAAATTGATTGACAGGTTGCCGAAACAATATTGCTCCTGAACTGACTTGCTCCTTAACGCTATGGAGATTCAAACTACACTCTACTATAAAATGCACTTGCTGAAGCAAACTTGGTGAGGTCCAAAATTGTATCCGTGCATTTCTCTCGACTGAAAGTTGACCTTTTGTGAGACAATTAATTTTCGGGGAATATTCAAATTGTCTTTGTGATGCATTCAATAGCAGAGTTGCAAGTTTGAATTATCCAGCTTTTGTGTAGAAAATACATATTCCATCTGTCATCTGGATATACTCTATTTCTAAACCATTAAAGAAATAGAGTATATCCCACTAACCTCTGTCATACAATGGCTGAAATGTCTCTTCGACGAGACGTCTGATGTCAGATGGTATTGATGATGAAGGCATACAGCTGATTTTAGCAAAAACAACTTGATGAAACGAATCCTCGTCTTTGGTAATAACATGCCTGGCTTGAAAAGACATAACTCCTCCCTCATATCAAACATGAATGTTATCACATGTAGTCAAATGACTCGTTGTTGTTTCATCATAGGCTTCAGCGCCCCATCAGAATCATCTCTGTGATGTTTTTTCGAGACAAACTGACATTTTGGAACAACTTTACTTTTTCTTTTACTTGACTCAGGTTTCCGCTTCTTAGCTATCAGCTCACTCACGGCCAACCTTGCCTTCATAACATTTTCTCACCTGAAAGCTGGTAGTTGGACACCCGAACTCGAAGTGCATTCACCTCATCCAAGTGCTTTTTTCAATGCAACTGGACTTGACGCTTGAGATTGACCTCTTTCATCACTGCCACCACATTCTTGCAAACGTTTCTATTACTTTTGTTCAGATTCACCCTGACCATGATCTGAGAGGCATTAGGCCTAATTTCATCTTATTGCAGGAAAAAGCTGTTTCAAGACGTCTAGCTCGTAACTTTACAAATACGATTCCACTGTAATTGAAACTTGTTTATTTCTGTCTACTTTGCAAGATTAACTGAAAATCTGTGAGGAAAATAAAGTGATCCTTTTCATTAATTCTTAATTTGTTTGCTTGTATAATTTATAATAAACAGATTTAAGAATCAACATCTCTGTCTCATCATATCTCAAAAAAGAGCTTGAAAATGCAACAGATTTTCTTGTTTCTTCAGAAATGGTCATCGAGGCTCAGTGTTAATTTCTGCCATTCTGTTATTTGTAGTCTCGTTAGAACAGCTCATGCCTGTTTGTTTTGGGGTTTGGCAGCTGCTGACAGTCCAGTGACATCACTATTCTGGCACATTTACTACTGAGAAACGCAGTGAAAAAAATGCTAAGCACCAAAGATGTCTCTCAATAAAAACAAACACACTCATAATTATCACTCAAAGCTGATTAGGCTCAGTAGTTAGCTTAAGCTCAGTAACAAAGATGAAGTACCTGAACACCCCTTTAGTGGATCTTATTCAAAGCTCTTTTCCTGAGCTATATATAATTTCTGATGAAACATGGATTAAACTCGGGTTTATAACCATAAAACAAGGCCACAGCCCCGTCAACCCTGCATAATCTTTGAGTGGATTATCACATTTTACTAAGCAATAGTCACACAAGGGTTTAAGAGAACTCTTGTACTTTAATAGGGCTTCCTCAAATGTTATAAGTGCATTTGTAACTGAAAGAATATGATTTTATCTCATCTATGTGCACATTTGTGAAAATCATTATGCACCAAACAAAGTCCCATCAATGCAATTTGAAATCCTATGAGGTACCTCGCCTTTGTAGCTGTAACTACAAACTGTGATTCTACCTTGTTTTGAGAAACAATAATGAAAGTCGGCCACAGAAACATTAATGAGTTTATTTTTAATGACTGTGCTTTGAATATGAATTGGTCTATTTTTAAAGCTCCTACGAGGAACTTTTCATTTTCGTTGATTTTGGCGCCTCTGTGGAGGAAAGCAGTAGTGTTGCCAATGTCACCTGTAGTGAAAACCTGGGTCCAGACATCATGTGCATTTGTTTTGGAACTAGTGAAAGGACACATACCAAAATCGCCACCTCCGATTGGCAGTAATATAAACATTACACCTGTCACCTGCTGTTCAACCAGAAACACTGCGGCTAAATGCGTGATCACACTGCTATGCTAACAATGGCAGTCATGCTAGCTAGCAGCTAGCAGCATACTTGTTGAGACAGTGCAGACTTTTAAGACACATTTACTGCCCAGTGTCTCACACAGGAGGCTCAGACACTGACACAACGGACCAATTTGATCAGTCTGCAAGGTGTGACGTGGAATGACAAATAAAATCATATCTACACATACATACCCTTTAATGAATGACACATTCTTCAGTTTTTTAGTCCTGGCTGACTCTGACCACATCTGTTCAGTTAATGACACACCTCAAGGTGCATCACACCTGTGATTAAGCTTCTCTTGGAGAAACCAATCCACCCTCCAGGTCAGATCCCTGTTCCCTAACTGCGTGCACGTACGGAGAAGCAGCTGTCAATCAGTGAGTCTCAGACGTGTCCATCATGGCTCATGGAGCCAGAATATTCACCATCTGCTGCTGTTTTGCTGAACGTGCAGCGCAGGCCCGTATCACTTCCACTGTTTGGTGTGGGAGGTATCTAGTCACTGACTGACAGCAGCTTGTGAGCATGTTCAAAGCCATATGGAGAAAGATTAACTGCCGCACGTTGGCACCAGGCAAAATCATCAGCGTTTAGAGTGTAAAAATCTGCCCTCTGTCAGACAGATGCCATTTATCTGTTCACTTAAGACCTTCATCTTCAGTAGCTACTGCAGAGGCAAATTACCCCTGAGTACAAGGTGTTCCATCAACTGTTTCACAGATGTTTCTTTTATAATGGTGGTCTGCAAGGTATGGATGTATTTTTTTCAAGAAAATTACCAAAGTTTTGCTCGTTTCAATCAATCAATCAATCAATCAAATTTTATTTGTATAGCCCATATTCACAAATCACAATTTGTCTCATAGGGCTTTAACATGGTGTGACATCCTCTGCCCTTAACCCTCAACAAGAGTAAGGAAAAACTACTTAAAAACCCTTTTAACAGGGAAAAAAGAACGTAGAAACCTCAGAGAGAGCCACATGTGAGGGATCCCTCTCCCAGGACGGACAGAAGTGCAATGGATGTCAAGTGTAAAGGAGAACATCAAGATAAAGGTTTTAGCAGCATTGATTAGGGTAAACATTTTGAAGTATAACTGAAGGTCAGTGAATTGGTGGATTAATGTCATTAATGGTCAAGTGTCTGAGGAGAAATACTATGTATCGAGCAGTCCTGCTGCAATCATAGTCCATGGTCAGCAGCCAGCAAGATCATGATCCACCATCAAGATCGGATGCCACTATAGTCCACAGTTATTGTCCACTGCCGCCATTAGGATCCATCATCAGCTGCCACCTCGGTCGTGGTCCACTACCAGTGTCTGATGCCAACACGATAAAGGATCTGCCTTTGTTATCACGATCAGCCAGCACGATGCAGAATCCGCCATACTGGATCCACCATTACGACCTCTGATACGTGATCCACAGATCCTAATCCATGATGTGGCCACAGCCGCGGCCCTGGATCTGCGGACGATAAGGCAAAGGGACTCCGGGGAAGAAGTCAAGTCAGTAACATGTATTGATGGGATATGAATTACTTTGATGTGATAAAGATTGAGAAGAGGAAGGAGAAGCTGGAAAGAGAAGCTCCGTGTGTCATGTGTCCCCCGACCTTCTAAACCTATAGCAGCCTAACTAAGAGCAGGTCTAGGACAAGCCTGGACCAGCTCTAACTATAAGCTTTATCAAAAAGGAAGGTTTTAAGCCTACTCTTAAACGTACAGATGGTGTCTGCCTCCCGAACTGAAAGTGGGAGATGATTCCACAGGAGAGGAGCTTGATAGCTGAAAGCTCTGGCTCCTACTCTACTTTTAGAGACTTTAGGGACGACAAGTAAGCCTGAATTCTGGGAGCGCAGTGCTCTAGTGGGTTGATAAGGTACTAACAGCTCTTTAAGATATAATGGTGCCATATTGTTAAGGGCCTTGAAGGTGAGGAGGAGAATTTTAAATTCTATTCTAGATTTAACCGGAAGCCAGTGTAGCGAAGCTAATACTGGAGAAATGTGCTCTCTTTTCTTGGTTCTTGTCAGGACACGTGCTGCGGCATTTTGGACAAGCTGCAGAGTCTTTAACGACTTACTGCTGGAGCCTGATAATAAGGAATTACAATAATCCAGTCTGGATGTAACAAAGGCGTGGATTAGTTTTTCTGCATCCTTTTGAGAAAGGACATGTCTGATTTTGGAGATATTACGCAAGTGAAAAAAGGCTGTCCTAGAAATTTGTTTTAAGTGAGAATTAAAGGATAAATCAGGATCGAAGATCACTCCCAAGTTCCTGACTGTTTCATTGGAAGCAAGGGCAATGTCGTCTAGCGCAGCTATATCGTTAGATAATGCATCTCTAAGGTGTTTAGGGCCAAGTATTAGAACCTCTGTTTTATCTGAGTTTAATAAGAGAAAATTGCGGGTCATCCAGGTTTTTATGTCCTTGAGACATGCTTGGAGTTTAGTTATTTGATTACTTTGTTCAGGTTTTATTGACAAGTATAACTGGGTGTCATCCGCATAGCAGTGGAAATTTACCGAGTGTGTCCTGATAATGTTTCCAAGTGGAAGCATATATAATGAGAATAAAATTGGGCCGAGCACAGAGCCTTGTGGAACACCATGGTTAACTTTGGTGCGCACAGATGACTCATCATTAATTTGCACGAATTGGGAGCGGTCTGAAAAATAGGATTTAAACCATTTTAGGGCGGTTCCTTTAATGCTAATTAACTGTTCTAGTCTCTGTAATAAAATATTATGGTCAATTGTGTCAAATGCTGCACTAAGATCTAACAGAACGAGGACAGACACAAACCCCTGATCTGAAGCTATTAGAAGATCATTAGTGACTTTTGCCAAGGCTGTCTCTGTGCTGTGATTGGCTCTAAACCCTGACTGAAAGTCTTCATATATATTATTTTCCTGGAGAAACTCACACAGCTGATTGGCTACAACTTTTTCTAGGATTTTAGACAGGAAGGGGAGATTAGATATCGGACGATAATTGGCTAAAACCTCTGGGTCTAAGGTGGGTTTTTTGAGGAGGGGTTTGATTACAGCTATTTTAAAAGACTGTGGTACATATCCTGATGATAATGACAGATGTATTGTGTTCAGTAATGAACTGTCAATTAGGGGCAGAATTTCTTTAAGTAATTTTGTAGGAATGGGGTCTGAGATACAAGTTGTTGGTTTAGAAGATGAGATTATTTTGGTCAGCTGATCGAGGCTGATCAGAGAGAAGCTGTCTAAATAATTGGTAATATTCTTGGCCGTTTCTGAGTTTTCTATTCTTGATGGGGTATTAGTGCCAATTGAGGGCAGGAGATGGTTGATTTGATTTCTAATGGTTAGAATTTTATCATTAAAGAAATTCATAAAGATATTGCTATTTAGGGATCGAGGAATACTGGGTTCGGTGGAGGTGTGACTCTCAGTCAGCCTGGCTACAGTGCTGAAGAGAAACCTGGGGTTGTTTTTATTCTCTTCTATTAGTTTTGAGTAGTAGGCAGCTCTTGCTTTGTGGAGGGCCTTCTTATATGCTTTAACACTATTCTTCCAGTCTAGGAGATTTTCAACACGGTTGCTGGAGCGCCACTTCCTTTCTAGTTTTCTTGATACTTGTTTTAACTCATGTGTCTTGGAATTATACCACGGAGCTAATTTACTATGTTTTATATGTTTCTTTTTTAGAGGCGCTATTGAGTCTAATGTTAATCGTAATGACCTTACAGAGCTATTGACGAGATGGTCAATCTCAGTGGAGCTAGGGTTTTTAATGAATTTGTTGTTTATATCGACGGATAGTACGGGTTTAAATGTAATCGGGATTATTTCCTTAAATTTAGCTACAGCACTATCAGGTAAACATCTTGAAAATGAGTTCATTATTAGTGGCATATATTCTGATAGTGAAAAATCGAAGGTTATTAAATTATGGTCTGATAGAATTGGATTGCGCGGAAGTACTGTTAGATTTTCAATTTTGACACCGTATGATAATATAAGGTCAAGTGTGTGGTTACAACAATGAGTAGGTTGGTGTACACACTGACTGAAACCAATTGAGTCTAATTGCGAAATAAATGCTACGTTAAGGCTATCTTTATTATTGTCAACATGAATATTAAAGTCACCAACAATAATAATTTTATCGGTCTTTAGGACTAGGTTTGATAAAAACTCAGGGAATTCTGTTAAAAATTCAGTATAAGCCCCAGGGGCACGGTAAACTACAGCAAATATGATTGGCTGTTGGTGTTTCTTGGATTGGCGTGGAAGACTAAGAACAAGACATTCAAATGAGTTGTAGCTTAGTTTAGGTTTAGAATTAATTAATAGACTGGAGTTAAAAATAGCAGCAACTCCACCTCCTCGACCAAATTCTCTGGGAACGTGTGTATTTACATGACTTGGGGGAGTAGATTCATTTAGACTGACATATTCATCAGGATGCAGCCACGTCTCAGTGAGGGACAATAAATCTATTTTATGATCTGAGACTAGTTCATTAACTAAAATAGCCTTTGATGACAATGATCTTATGTTTAACAGACCACATTTAAAAGTCTTTATTTCCTGAGTTGTTGCAGAGGTTGTGTTAATTTGTATTAGATTTTTGTGTGGAATTCTCCCTCTGTTATTGTTTGATTTAAATAATGTAACGGGACGGTGGACAGACACAATCTCTATGGGTTTGTGGTTGTGTGACTGGTCCAGAGGGAGCGCAGAGAAGTGTTTAGCACTGCAGCTCTGCGTCCTGGTCCCAACTCTGGGTTGTCATTTAATAGACTGGGTAATATTCCTAGATAAGAGAGCTGCCCCATCCCAAGTGGGATGAACGCCGTCTCTCCTAACAAGACCAGGTTTCCTCCAAAAAGTTTGCCAATTATCTACAAAGCCCACACCGTTTACAACTTCTCAAATGTGTGGATTTCGCTGCTTTTTCTGTCGATTAGGGTAGTAAATTGCATATCTTTGGGTTTTGGACTTTTAATTGGGCAACAAAAGCTAATTCGAAGAAGTCCTCTTTATCTCTGAGACTTTATGAGTGTAATTTTCCCTGTTGTTAGATATTTCATTGTCAGACTGATCTTAAATGAAAAGCAGTCATTATTAGCAGCCCTTAATGTGTAAAAATAACTGGGTCCTAAGTGACTGTAGCCGCAGTCGGCACATTTCCAAAGTAAGCGGACTCTGCGGCCACTTCAGTTTTTCAGGAGTAAACTTTGTTGGACTCAAACCCAGCGTCAGGGCACGGCTAGACTGGAACAGGAAAAGCAAAATGCAGAGCTTAGAAAACGCCTTTGGTTCAAAGCACGGGGCGAGTGAGAGTGTATCGATCTTTGGTCGCAACAACTTCCTCTGTCAGCAAAATTCTATTTCTGGATGCACCGTATCTCAGGAAGCCAACGGGACCTGATTTGCAGTGAATGACATTACATTACCTTGTCTCCCATCTGGTCCCAGTGATCTATTTCTATCCCAGCAATCCAAACCATGTTGTCATTTAAGTTAAATTTAGGTTAGATTGAGAGACTGATAGAAGCAACACCCCCCCAACTCTCCCACCTCCCAGTTATATTGTTGTGGAGGCTGCTATGCCAGTTAATTACCTCGCCTCTTGGGTAAATTCCCCCCACAAGCAGTCTCATCAACCCATGTGACACATTACCTACCCAGCGTGAATGAAACCTGAAGGTAATGAGCAATACTTTTCCTCATGTCAGCAGACATCCATGAGCGTTCCGATAAAGCAGAAACCGCCGTCACAAACAAAACGACTGCAAGGGAAGTGTCAGAGCCTTCCGCCCAAAGCTGGTGCTTCAGTGGTTTCTCCCGTCAAGCAGGCTCGGAGACTCTTGGGGGTTAGTGAGCAGTGGCGGTGACAGGTAAGTCTCATGAGAGGAAAGGTCTCATGTTCATGGACTTGGATCCTGTGTGTGTCTTTGTGTGTGTGTGTGTGTGTGCTGCTCAATTTAATTCGGACAGCAAAACAAACACATCCTGCTTTACTCCTTTAACAAAGATCATCTATTAACTCAAGTGTACACATATCTACCTTCAACATTGAGGGGAATGATTTTACTCAAGCCAACAAAAACTCCTCTCTGGAGAAAACGCGCAGAACGATCAATGAATTCTGATTAAATCGACAACTGCAGCAAGGAGGCCGCTGCAAATGAGACGCTCGTGGTCCGCGGGCTGATGCGGCATGATTCATGACAATCTCGAGAGTCATTCATCCCCCATCAGGCAGTCGTCGTTCCCAAACCTCTGGGTCAGCCCCGTAATAAATATAGATGTTGACATACAGATTCAACCAGTCACGGGAGCAGACAATTCATGTTGTGGGTGGACTGAATCTGGCCCAGTGTCCGCACCTGACACCCTCCAATTATATGTAACAGATGCTTGGCGCGTGCACACGCACATTAATACCCTGCCGCATGGAATGAAATCTCCATATCTGACACCGGGCTTTCCTCACCCCCTCTGCTTCTCCCTTTTGTTCTCTGGGTGTATGTGACCAGATGTGGCCCTACTACAAATTTAATAAAGACGTGGAGATTTGCCTATGTGTGTGTGTGTGTGTGTGACAGACTTGTAGACAGTGACAGAAGCTTTAAGAAACACTGTTAATGTAGTATGCATATATGAAACTATACGAGTGTCTCTGCACGTGTGTGTGTGTGTGTGTGTGTGCCTGGTGTGATATACACATGCATGTAGTGATCCTATAGATGGGGTTCTCCAAGCCGCCTTATTAGCAGGCTCCATGTGTCAGTGGTTAATCCCTTGGTCTCTCAGGGGACGCCCTCCCCTCCGCCTCCCCCTGTCCTCCTGTCACCCCCTCATCACCACCTCCACAGATGGGTCCTTTTATTTCCCCACAGAATACTAATAATGGCCATTGAAAGATTCCAAAGGGGTTGGTTTACCCCCTTAACACCAGCACAGGGCCAGAGTGGTGTAATGATGCAAGCGGTGGCCACGGGAGGGAAAGGGGGAGGCTCCTATGAATAAACCAACAACAGCGAATGCAAACAAAGATTTTCTGGGTGGATGTTTCAGTGGTTTTTCTTTTGACTTCTTGAAAGGCGACACTGTGGAAGTAACCAAAACAAAGCCACTTATGAAGTTGTGAACATGAGTTACTATTCACCTCTGGGTTTTATTGCAGAAACACTGTTCTCATTAAATCAGGAGGGAAACGACGCTGTGATAAAACAAGGGATATTAAAGAGTTTACTTATAGCTCAGGTATCCATATGGTGGTAAAATATAGCTCCCATCATCAAGCCAGAGACAACTACAGCCAGAGAGTAGAGAGGGGAAATGAGTGCGCTACTCCAGTTTCTAATTATAGAAAAACATTATTGAATGTCTCGGTGATGCTTCAGTGTATATAGGAAACAAAGCCCGGAGTCGAATCACCTCGTCTGTGAGGCAGAGGAAGAGACGGAGGGGAAGATAGAGTGCTAGAGAGGACGAGGACGAGCTTTTAAACAGCTAAGGTGTCCCCGTGCCAAATCGACTGCAGCTAACTCTTAGTCAGAAAAGGGTATTTTTACAATTCGGGTAAAAAAAAAGTCACGATGCCAAAATTAAACAACCATAAACTGTCTCAGAAGAACATAAGGGAAACAAATAAAAGCTGCACTGAATAACTTTCTATGCTGGCTGCTCCATCTGGGACGAATGAAGTTCAATACTGAGACGCTGCCAACAGCTGATGGAGTTTTTCTTTTTTATGTCAAATGAGCACAGACTGTTGTACGCATACGTGATGTGAAGTTGACATTCCCCCCATCGCAAACGTAAAACTGTTTATGCAGGTTCAGGAGCTTATCTTTTTCCAAAGGCCATCGTTTTTTATACACTTCAGGTGTTTTCATATTTAAAGCCTCTGACTTACACACACAAAAAAAAAATCTGTTCATCATTGTTTATGGATAAATATGAATGCCTAAGATGTATTAGGAGATAAGCCAGATCTGTTCCAGTGAGTCACAGCGTACCAGAGGCAAAGCGTTGATACCTCCAGCGTAGGAATTGATCCAAGTGTGTCCACAGGCAGATGTTTTTGCACTCCAAAGTGTCATTGACCTGATTTTCAGAGCACTTCTCTTAAGTGCCTATCGTTGCTGGGTTACAAAAACCATCTCCATTTGTTTGTCGTGAACGTCGAGTCTCACCTGACATCCCTACTTGATTTCAAATAAGTCAGATCAGTTTCCCTAGGGCTGTTGCCGACATTGTTCGTATGGTAAGCCTAACTGGTTCTGATTGGTCACCAAAACTAAAAAGACAGTGACAGTCCCAGAGTGCGGGGGTGTTCCAACTGTTGAACTATTTTCAACTGAAAGCACTGTGAGTGCCTCTGGGGGGAAAAACTGCATTTCTAAACAGAGAACGTTGAGAGCTGTCAAACCTGATTTGTACAGAAAAGAAATGCGCGGAGCATAACAACTGCTTCCTGTGGACACAGGCCCTTATATACGTCTCTCACTAATAGCACCCTGGACAGACATGTCTCATTTTCAGTGTTTTCTCTCTCTTACATATCTGCAAATTAACTCAGTCTACATTTGTTTTCACTTGTCAATAAATATGAAACTGTGGTGGAAGTAATAACAACTATTTTTTTGCTCTGATATTTTGCTTTTATTCATTTATTGGTGAGTTTCAGGAAAGTTTTCTTATTTTCAATTCTGTTACAGGAGTTCCTATTATTGAAACTCCTCTTTCCATCCATCATTCAAGAAGAGATCTTTCTACCCAGTGACAGCCTTCGTTGTTTTAGCAAACAACAGAAGAGGATTTGTCAGACTCAAGGTTGCAGTAAATGGGTGATTGGGCCTCATCTCCACTGGAAAAGCCATCCAGGCTGTCTCAGCTTTTAAACTGTGCTTTAATGGCCCAGTGAAAAGTTATATGATGACAATTGTGGCTCTGGAAGTCAAGTCAAGTATCCGAACATAACCCAGTCAGAGTGATGCCAGTTAGGTTACATAAACTTGGGCTCGAAGACGATAAATTTATAGCAGTAAGCCCGAGTCACAAACTCGGGGGTGTTTACCAGGCAGGATTGGTTTAATGAAAAATATTACAGGGATTATGAGAAATGTAGGATTAGAGGGATTTGAGTCTCAGACGGATGCTCGGAAGGGAAATCCAGATCATCTTGACCTTTGCTGCCTTAATTATGTCATTTCTTTTAATCTGTCTCTCACATGTCCTTCAACTCTTGGAATTAAATTACTACATTACTGCAATAAGGTTTTAAAAACGTTCCTTTCTGTCTAACCACTAGATTTATTAATTTTTACATAGCTCAGTAAGGCAAAAACAACAAAAGGGGGATACAAGCTATTGCCTTAAGGTAAATAAAAAACAGGAACACAACAAACAAGAGAGAAAATTGCAACAATAATCTCTATTTTACATGAAATGCCTTTATTTGTATCATGGTCTTTTTGCATTTTGTCTTTGCTCATCACTTTGTTCATTTGTCTGCTCATTAACTTCCATCTATAAACTATCCAATCACAATCCTCCATTCCCCTGACTGATAAAAACATTATCCAAATTCATCTAATTTCAACATTTTGATGGAGAACCGAAATGTAAAGACATATTTATTTGAATTAAGGTGGCCAAGGGGATTTAAGATAATTTCCTTATATTTTAGGATATTTCTTACATCTATGTTGGTCTTGGAGAGACCTTTAAAAGCCGATACTCACGACTAAGAGTTTGAATGAACCCCTTCAAAAATGCTGGGTGTGAGTTTACCTTTTCCCCCTGGTGGTCTGTGGTCACTGGCTGAACTCTATCTGATACCCTGTCTTAGTGTATCCGCGTTTAAGCCTCCCACTGTGTCCGCTGTGTCAGAGGAAGTTTGTGACATCCTCTCCGTCCTCCGAGGGCTTGAATGGAATAGAGTGGGACATTTGTCTGTATGAATATTACATTTTGTCCTTCAGTCCAGTGCTAAATTATTGAACAGAATGCACTCTGGGAAACGGTAATTGTGAGGTGCTCAGTAGAAACTGCAATTTCTTTCCTTTTGGGTCTCTTTTTTTTTGTGTGTTAGAAAGACCTAGCATGAGCTTGAGAGATGGAGAGCGTGGTGGAATTCCTCCCTGCTGGCTGCAGCACAGGCCGACTCGTCTGTCTGCAGAAGCAACAGATGGCCTTGGTCTCGGGTTGCTAGGAAACTGGTAATCAAATACTTTAATTCAGATTGATTTGGGAATCTGAGGTTTATTAAAAGCAGGGTGAAGTCTTTTGTTATTCAGATGGCAAGATGTCTGATTTCTCCTCTTTATTTGGGTTGGTAAATATTTGATTGCCCTCGGTGTTGGGTATGACTTAGCACTGTGCACTGAACAGGCTGCGGCTGTCTGTGCACAAGGCTGTGAATGCTAATGATTGACTGGTAAATGAAAATATATCTATCTATATATATGCTGCTAAATTCAAACCTATGGTGATGGTGGTTTGTGGGCTACCCCATTTCCTTATTAATTTACATTCTGCGCATGCGTATGTGCATGTGTAGCTTATATGTTGTGGATTCTGGGATTACCTTTGTTGCATTCACGCCTATCAGCTCATAGCCGAAAACAAACTATATACAAGTCTTTACTTTGAAGGTGGAATTTACAACTTGTCTCATATTGTTGATGCCTTTAAGTCTTAGAAATTCATCACTGAGCAAAATGCTTGATTTCAATGGTTGTTGTTTTTTAACTTTGAATTCATTACTTATGAAGCACAGACTTTAAATAAATAGCATAGAAAATGAAAGTTAAATTGAATTCACACTCGGTTGACAAGCTAGCTTAGCAAATGCTCAAATGTGCTGCAGTACATCTCTTGGCCACTAGTGACTGGCTCCTCCCAACCAGAATATAATAAAATATTTTGATCAAGGTAATCTTGGAAAAATTTGTCGAAACAGTATAGTAAGTATTGACTAAATAAGGAAATACAAAAGCTTTAAAAACAGTATGTGAAGTTTGCATGTTCTCCTCGTGTTTGTTTGGGGTTTTGCTGGGTACTCAGGCTTCATGCAGATTGGGGTTAGGTTAATTGGAGACTCTAAATCTACTGTAGGTGAGAATGTGAGTGTGAATAGAAGCTTGTCTCTATATGTCTGCCCTGTGATACGAAAGCAACCTGTCCAGGGTTTACCCCCCGCTTCTCACCCAATGTCAGTTTGGATTGGCTCTAGCTCCCCCCTGTGATCCTCAATGGATATAGATTGTAAATGGATTCATCTTTTTTCAAGTGCAGAAATGGAACTGTAAAAATAAACAGCCTTTTAGATAACAAGTGTTGAGCGACTTTAACCTTTTCAGGAGCTCAACAACATGACAGAACGAGTGAATACATAATTATATTGGCAGGCACAGCGGTTCCCCAGATTGACTGTTTTGCAACCAGAGTTTCTATCAAAGAGCAGATTTGTTGATTTGGCCGAAGCTGGTGCAGGAACATTCGAGCCTCCTGTGATGCTGCAGCGCTGCAGCAGGTTCTCTCAGTTAGTGGGACAGATCAGAGCTGATATATCATTTCCCTGGTGGGTTCATAAATAGATCCAAACAGGAGACAGACAAACCTAGAGGAAGAATATAGCCGCTGATTGCTGGTGTTGATGCTGAGTTTTCAAAAAGACCCATTTATTATTGTGTTATTTTCTCTTTCATCTAAAAATAAACACAGGGTGGGATTCCTCAGTTCTCTTTTTATTTCCTGCAAGTATGGCAGACCGATGAATCATTTGGGAGGAGAGGAGGTATATGTGAATATGCAAATACCTGTCTATTTGCACATGCCCACACATGGACACAGTCTCTATAACAATGTCGCACGTGGAGAAGGCACAGAACTGGAGAAATTCATATTTGTCTCCACTGCAACAAAATTGCCTCAGATTCAGCATCCAAAAAACAAACACACAACGCGATGTAGGCCTCAGTGAAATACTGAGCGGAGGGATTATTGACTGGAAACAGTCTAGTGTTAAGTGTAAGTCTGTCAGAGCAGCTGGAGCTCACAGTGAAACGAGAAATGACTAAAATAAAACTGAATGGGAGCCAGAGTGAGTGGAGAAAGTAAAACCTCTAATAGGTTTGAATACACCAGAGATTTGTCTACATTAAAAGAGAAAGAGTTTGAAACAACCTCATTTAAGGTAAACATGTGACGCTCCTCAAAAGCCTGAATCCCTTCCTGTAGGGAGGAGTCAGTTTGGCAGATACAGCTCAGATCTACATGATTTTCCTGACTTTAATAGGATATAACTGTCAAAGCAAACTGCATTCTTGTGTTTCGCAGGGTTGACCTTTAGGGCATGTTGAGTCTGGACATCAGAGTCCATTCCAGACGACTTACAGATCGGACACTTCTGTGTTTCTACCTTTGCAAGGATGAAAAAACTTTAGTCGTGTACAGGGGTGGAGCTAATTATATACAGACTACATGCTATGCTTTGCTATTGGGAGAATTTGTAGTCTATAGATTACTAATTAAAGTGACTCAAGCATATTTAAGATCGGCTTTTCGCTGATAAGAAAATCAACTCATATTTTCTCTAATCATTTCTTGTTTGATAATTTCGTTTGAAGAGCTGAAGCTTAAAAGACTAGATTTTTTGTTTTTAATTCCTCTCTCCTAAGAATAGACTTGAAAAGTTTTGTCTCAGGATGATTTCAGTCACATCAAAAACCATTAGACAGTATCAAAGCCACATGTCAGATGTCTTCAGAGACATTTCCCAGTGGCAACACGTCATCAACCTGGTGACACATCCTGTCCCCATCCTGTTCATGGACCAGTAATCCATGAGGCAGAGTTTCAAAACCCCACTGAAAACTTTGCGATAAAACTCGTCCTAGAGATGAAACAGCCGATAGCCTCAATGCAAAAATAAAGGACAAACTCTCTTTCTCCAGAGTCTCTTTTCAAAGATGCTGTTTATAAATCTCACATCATACAAGCTTGAAAAAAAAAAGGGATGTTATAAAATAATGCCGGGTTTGTGAATCTCACAGAGCGTCTGCAGTCTTATAGGAAAGAAAAACAGGCGAGACGAGAAGGGAGGAAGGTCACACAGCTGCAGGCATCGCATGGCGGCAGGTACCAAGCAGTCTGAGATGATACTGACGGACAGGAAAGAAATGTATAAGTGCAGCATTACCCACATGATATTATATCATTATAAGTATACAACCTTTATTAGAAAAGATGATGCCGTGAGATGAAGGGTATTGTAAAAGGGCAACGTTTGTTATGGTTGTTAAATTGCAAATACTCATAGATATCCGTTCGCAATGCTAAAGAATGGAATAAAAGAAAAGATCCCACATCCGCCACTTTGTCCAGATCCCTGCCAGCACCAGTATTCATTATCATGTGAGATATTCGTAGCTTTGCTGTATAAGTGGTGGGCCAAGTCAGTCTAAACCATCCGACTTGCTGTTGCAACCTGTAACGTTCTCTCAGGAGCTTCTTCTTCTCCACTAATTTGCTTGTGGAGTGCAAATATAAATTGACAGGTCTTTCCCAAAAGATTAGTTATTTTGCTGGAGAGGATTGTTTCTTTTCTGTGCTGCTCATTTCAGTCAGGACAAGTTTGTTAAATTGGTCTCCCGATTTATAGAGACAGGTTTTGTAACACTACTTCCTATTTGTCTTTAAAAGTGTCTATACACACACACACACACACACACACACACACACACACACACACACACACACACACACACACACACACACACACACACGTGCACAAACTGTCATTAGGGAAATCACTTTAAATTAGGAGAAGTGAAACCGACGATATGATACATGGGACAGATGACATATCAATTGAAACGATTGTAGGAATGTGTCTAGTACTAAGAAGAAGAAGAAATGTACAGACAGGTGAACGGCTCTTAAACACACCACTGAGCAGACTGTATCACTGTCAATGGGAAAAACCATGAAACATAAATGTTACCTTCATGATTTTTCTCTTTACGTGGTTTTGATTAATACAAAATCACTCCCCAAAAATGTTTGTAATCTGATTAAAGGATTTATCAGTAACTAAAACACTGGGACGATGCTGTAAGCTTGATGCTGCACACCCTGTTCATTTACACCCACAGCTGTTTCATGTGCCCATCTGTCTCAGCTGGCACTGAACTACTCACAGCGCTGTGTAGTGCTGTTCCAATCACATTCATTGTTCTCTCTATGAATCCTGGGACTTGTCATTATTTCTAAGGATCGCCTGAATGCATCCGGCCGGCACTGGCAAATCAAACCTGTAGGATCTCTGTGTGTCCTCTGTCATTCTGTCTTTGAAGAAATACTTCAGCGACTGCATGACAGCTTGCGTGACAGCATATGGCGTGAATGCCGCACGGCGATTAGTGGCGGTGAATTGATATTTTCATTGCACACAAAGATTTTTTTTTGCAGATTCACTGTGAACGGCACTGGAGTGGGGGGGGTGGGGGGGGGAGGCACAATGAGGGGTGTGTCAGATGTGATCAAAAATGACACGGTGCAATTCTGGTTTCAAGGGCCACTGGGAGTTGAACTCAGGTCAAAGACACATGTTTTATTACTATATCCTGTGTTTCACATGACATAAACACACCCCACCCCCGTCACTCTGCAATCTACACTGGGCTTATTCTTTATTCTTGCGTGTTTCCTGTTCTTGTATTTATTAGATCCCAATCGATGCACATATCGATGCACATATCGATGCACATATCGATGGACATATTTGAGGCCAACACCAAAATCAATATGTAGGATATTAAATATTGAAAACAGCTGATAAATAAACAGCTTAAACTGCCAATTATTTACATTATTTATTCATCTCTTCAGATCATTTCCTGAATTAATCAATTAACATGTAAGCCTAGAAATATTTAAAATTATAAAAAAGAAAATCTCAAACTTAAACTCCTTTGCAAAGGTAATAACGATATGTCTGTGATATGCATAGACGGTATATAAAGATGAACAACATAACAGGTCCCTAAAAGTGAAGCCCAAGCGTATTGATCAGCACTTGGTGGCTGGCTGCAGTACAGGTCCTAAATTCTGCCTCCTCAATGTTAGTAGATGGGACATGGGCCAAACAAAAAAGTCAAAGTACACATAAAACACCAAGTAATTTGTCCAAGTTGATTTCTGTCATTTCACATCAATCTGATGTTTGTTCAAGTGTTCATGTTTCTAAAAAGTTTTATTTCGTTATATGATGCTATAAAAACAGGGGGGGGGGACCTCACGATTGACAGCTCAGACTGACTCACGATTGATCAAGCATGTATTTCAGAGCCACCTCGCCACGACGGCGTCATCCTCCAATCACTACTGTGCACTATCTGACTCCAAATGCAGAAGAAGACAGCGTTCGTATTCAGGGTATTTTGGCTTCATTTCTGGATAGTGGGAGGAAGTGGAGATACGTCGTCCTTCTTTATATTCCATTTATAAGGATAAGCGACAGTAATATTGGTGGATATTTGTCAGACTCTACACTTAATGGTTAAGTTTAGAAGCGTTCTAAAAATAACCAATTTGTAGCCTGAAGATACAACATCCTCCTCCCCTCGTCCAGCTCTGTTTGTTCATTAAAGTATTTATTTTGGTTTTGCTCATTTGTTTTTTTTGACTTGAGGCGGCCGGGCTGAATAAAAAGTCTAACAACCTGTCAATAGATATGAATCACGGAATCCTTTATGGTGCCAGCAGGTGTCCGAATAACAACAGATGGCCGACATGCATACCTCTTCAAAGCCGGGTGACCAGTGGGAACAGCGTGTGCCTCACTGGGTTCTGCACAACACTGATTCACTCTTACATTAGTCATATCAGTGGACTGGAAGAATCACAAAAAGGCTCCAAATATTGTTGAGCAGCATCTGTCGGACTTCGAAAAAGGCACAAGCATATTTTCCCTTTTCGTTATAAGTTCCCCCCCCCCCCCCCACACACACTCCTGGTGCTGTAGTTGAGGTATTATCTATAACTTCTCTGTGGAAGATTTTCTGTTCTGCCAGAAAGTTGGTCTACCTAGAGTTTCTGATTAATTGCATTGTTATCTGTAAGTCCGAGCATGAAGGGAGCGAGCGGACAGGATAACAAGGTCTGCACTGAGGAGCCTGGTGATGACGATGGCTGGGGATGAACGGCAGTGAGAGCGGTCGTTATCAGCAGCAACATTTAAATTCTGCCTCATTTAAAAGTGCTTTTTTCCGTCACATGCAGGAAACTGTATTTCTGTGCTGATCAGTGAACGTTACTGAGGTTCATGTGAATGTCTCTGTTTGATTGTGCATGTGTGATATTTATAGCACAACGCCTTGTTTGTTCATCTACCACCTCGGCTTGTGTCTGTGCATTTCCGTCTGCACACTGTCCACATGTGTAGGCGTGTTAAGTCCCTGTATATTATTAACAGGAATCCAAGGGAGCAGGTCGATAAAGCCGCTGCCCACCAGTGTCCCCCTGAAGTCCTACACACCATCTCCCAGCTTTGCCTTCCTATAGTCATCTATGGTAATCACTGGGATCACATCACAGCACATCCTTAATCATGCTGGGGGTGGTTCTGGGAAGACGAGCACGCAGCCAGTGAACCGCTGACCTCTGCGGACTACCAACTTGTTTCATCTCGCAGTTTGTACTTTTTCTGCCCTAAAAGTCTTATTTGGAACACATCGCTCACGTCACAGCAGCACAGACATGAGTGCATTTCAAAGAACCGGCTGCTGATGTGAAAGTGAATCCTATAAGAGAAACTTTAAAGCGAACACAAATCCTGTTCTTTTATTCCCTTTTCATGATACGGCAGAAGGCTTTAATTGTACAATGTGCCCGTTTGCCCTGGAAATACATTTAGTATTTTAAGTGCTTTTCAAGGTTGTATTTCAGCACCTCTACTTTCAGTGACGTTATATTTTAATTAAATTTCAATGGAAAATACTATTCTTTGTTACTTGTTTACATATAACTGCCATCTGAGAATTACTAATTACTTTTCAGGTCAGCATTTTATTTGTTTGATTTGTTTGGAGGTGATGGAAGGTAATTTGGTAAATTTACAGTAAAATGTTTGGATATCTCTTCTTTTCCTGATTCTTTTTGGTTTGTGACCTCTTTCAAAATCCAGTTCCGTTTGGCTCCTTGTCACATTTCAGGAGTTAGACCAGAGCGACAGTTTACCCTCTAAACTTCTCACATGGATCAACTACCTCCACCAAGGAGGTTATGTTTTCATTTGTCTACTTCTCCGTCAGCAGAGGATTCTCAAAAAACCACTGAATCGATTATCATGAAATTTAGGAAGAACCCATTAAATTGTTGGAGTGGATCCAGATAAACTGGCAGATCCAGTTACCTTGGAGGAGGTATGCACTCTTCCAGCACCTCTCTAGTTTAGATAAGTGTCAATGTTTCACGGAAAATAAAATATTCTATAAAAAAAAAGAGGATATTCCAAAAAGTGAATCCACATTTTTGAAGAAAGTTTCTCTCTTTCCCATTAATCATCTCATGACCTTTTGGAGGAAACAATATTATAGGTTGGAAACTGTGGATGACAGTAAATAATTTTATTTAAACTTATGTACTTATACCCTGATGCATCAGTATTAAAAAGCTTATAAAGTTATACTGTCAAGTAATATATCAGTCAGAGGGAGCAGTCCTACTTTATTTTAAGTACATTTAGCGTCTACTTCTTAAGATGATAATATTTGAAATGGATGATTTTCTATTGACTATATTCACAGTGTGGAGCTGGCACTTTTACCTAAGTAAACGATCCGAGTACTTCTTCCACCACTGCCTGTTTGTTCAAATTTGTTTGTGCATCTGCAGCCGTATTGGCAAGTGGAAATGTGTCCGTTTCTGCGATTCAAACTTCTAAGCCCGGTGATGTGTCGTCGCTCAAATTCCTCTCACTCTTCTCTCGCTTTAAGCTTTTGAGCTAGAAATCCAGAGAGCTCACTGTTTCTGACACTTGGATCAGGCAAAAAAAAACGTAAAATCTGACTTCCAACACAGACGGGAAAAGTGGCGGCGGAAATAACAAACTCAAATACAGAGTCGACTCATTATCTGTCGCACGTCGGGAAAATAATCAGCCCGACACTGCGAGGAGCCTCGCGCAGGAAAATGTGAAATGAAGGTGATTGTAACCAATAACAACTCCAAGCTTCTGATGTATGCAAAATACAGAGATAGAAGATAATGAAAGATTAATGAGTAAATCTCTGGCCAGGAATATTTGAGGAGGGGAAGGCTGTGTAATACATGATCACCCTGTGAAAGGCTTCCTGTACATGCTACCGCCTCATTCGCTGATTCAGGGAGGATGCTTATTAGATTTTCATGCAGATGGCATTTTCGTTGCCCTGCTCTGCGATGAGCCTCTTTCATAAATCATTTTATATATCGTTTTAGATTTGGGTTTTATTCCTAGACACAATACATACTGTACTAAGAGATGGGAGAAACATAATGAGGGTGATGAAAGGTGCTTCCAGGAGGTATTTCATGGATTTCTCATCTTTTGTAATGGACAAATATTATTAACAGAAATGTGCCGCAGTCGTGACTCGTATGTTTTTTTACAAAGTGGGTGAAAATAGTTACATTTTAAATGAGAAAGGTGCACAGCCTCTGCGCTCCACATACACAAAGCCATCATTTGACCATTTGCATCCCAAATTACTTTCACACTATTGATTCCTGAGGTTTGAGGGCCACACTTGACATAGCATCGCTCCGCAGCTCATAGCGCTAACTGCTTCTGTGACTGACACACGGAGGGGGATCAATGGATTAGTTTCCATGAGATGGGTGTTCTTGGGGGCCGTGGACGTGCCTGTACATGCTAAGAGCGGGATTACGGGGAGGCAGACAGGAGCTTTCTGGTCCGACGGGTGCCTGCCGGCTCAAGAAGGTGACAAATGAAGAATGCTGCCAGCAGAGTGCACTCACATCTCCAACTCAATCACACTGAGTCAACAGAGGAACTCACGCTGTCAATCAGCCGCAGCCATTTATGTAAACACCCGCAAATCTGCAAACATCAGCATACGCAGTCACGCTGTGTGTTACCTGCCTACTTTTTGCATCAGGGCTCCGTGCACGCCTTCATACCTCTGTTGTGTATGTGTGTGACTGGGATTCCATCTGGCTTCGGTGTATTTTTATTATGACGTTAGACTGACAGGCAAAATCTATATGATGGAGGATCGGCCATATTCCTTACAGCCACAATCTCTATCAATCCTAAGCGGCGCCCCAGACTCTGAGAGCTGTGATGTATGAGGGACACACGTTTTCCATTTTTCCATCACATCCGTTACCTTGTCAGAATGTTCAGATTATGTAATTACCCAATGATGCACCAGACATGTTTTATCCAAGCTGGTGGTAAGATTTGTCCCTGACAAAGCCTTAGGAGGGTGTTTCACCATGAAAGATATTTATAGTACAGAGGGGAGTTGTGGGTTTTTTTGTTGCCTGTACGAGGGAAACCCAAAGCTATGAGGATGATGAATGGCTTTAATGAACACATTGCATAAATGCAATACCGCAGGGAAGACTGGGTGAAAATAACATTGAGCTAAATTTGATCATCCACACACACAGACACACATGCGCATGTGAACAGAATATTTACCACGCACATGATGCACATGCATGATTTTTTTTTGCACACAAAATACAAGTTTACCCACACAAATCTCACCACCGGGGCACAACAGCCCCTCACACACACTTGTACATTCTCGATTCATGATTCCTGCGTTCGCCCTGATCATCACAGCAGCTGGGGAAGCACCGGCGACAGCAGATGTAAGCGGTGCAGAAAGTCTTTCCTCCCTTCTTTGCATGTCATCAAAGTGGTGGTCGGAACTTCCGATTCCCCCGTCTCCATAGCAGGGTATGAATAATGCAGCAGTGCGGGGTTGCCTGCCTGACAGAATGACTTGATAAAAACAGCTGGGGGAGGCCGTGAGAGACGTCACGACGCCAAAAAAGGAGTGCGGCAGCTAAATATAAGCGCTTTCACAGTCCCAGTGGCTTCCTATATTTAGAGTGTGAGAGATGTATGGAAAGTATTTATGAGTTTGTCTTTGTACCTGGTCTATAGGTTTAAGGGGGGGGGGGTTGCTTATGTGTTCCTGTGCTGGCACTGTTCTCCACCTCTGTGCCAATGCACACACCTGGAGTGATCTGCAGGGTGTGTGTGCACATGCCAGAGGCGGGTGTGGTGCCCCAGTGGCATCGTATTCAGGAACAAAGAGTTTGAGAGTGGTTCTCCTCACGATGGGGACAAAGAGGCTGCCGCTGTTTTTATCAGCCAATGAGGAGCAGAGACACCACAACAGCTCAGTTAGTGTTATTAAAGAGTTATTAAACAGATGCAAGTATGCAACAGACATCTTCACGAATCTGTGCAACCAGGCAACCAACGTTCAGTTTCATATCAATCCTGTTCTTATTTCTGGATTTATTCAAATTTAGAATCCAAACCTCCACAAAGGCTCAACAGTCCCCTGTTTGAAAAAATGATTTAAAGAAAAGCCCCAGCTCGCAATATTAAAGAAATTTATCCTGATCCACACCAAAATTTAATTGGTCGTTTCTCGAGTCATGCACCACCCCTCTACAATTTTTTTCTGGTGGAGGCAACTAATCATTTGTATCAATCACGGGTTGCATCGCTTTATACCTTTTGGCATTTAGTCTATAAGAAATTAATTAAACTGCAAGAAGAACTCAAAAGAAAGTATCTCTCTCTCTCTCTCTCTCTCTCTCTCTCTCTCTCTCTCTCTCTCTCTCTCTCTCTCTCTCTCTCTCTCTCTCTAAATAGAACCAATGCACGTGTGCTTCATGCGCCTGCAACCTTGTAACCAAGGCTTCTCCTGAAACCACTGAGGCTCGGTTTGCTCCTCGTTTGTGCACCACTTTCATCAGCTCTTGTTTCATTTGACATGCACCATGTCCCACGCCTTCATTAACGTTGCACATTTTTTAGGAACGGCAAACGCGCGACGCATCAACACTCTGTTAGATTCATGTCATTAAAATGTTACTCGTTATCAACTTTTTAATCCTTTTGTGATCGAGCACATTTCTCTCGATGCAGGATTGTTTTTAACATTCAGGGGTGAGTTTGAGTTTTATTATTTTCTTCAGGTACACACCTATGTTTTTTCACCAGTCATGTCCAAGTACTTAACTGAAGACCCGAAGCTCTTGGGGAAGAAAATCTATCAGAGCTCTAATTAATGTTTTTCATCACTCTCGCCTCCAGGTATAATGACATTACTCTCTTCAAACAGGAGAGACGTTTCCCCCTCAACCTTGTCAAGCTTCGCGCTTTAAGGATGTGAAAGCACAACTTGCTGCTAATCACACTTTCTCAGAGGCAACCAGGCGAAGTAGGTAACAGATACTGTGTGAACGCCAGGAGCACATTGTACTCACTTTAGCGCGACTCCTTTTCAATGGCATAAATTTTTCAGTCTGTTGGTCACATTGTTGGTCAGCGATGGAGACAGTGAGGAACGTTAAACCGGTGCATTGACAGCGCAGCTCATAACACATGACCTGCAGCTTTGTCAGTAAGAAGGGTGTTAAAGAACTGGCGAGAGAGAATTTGTGCATTTGTGCAGGTTTCACATGTGTCACACTCCCAGAGAAACCAGTGGGGGAACATTATTTCAAGTGCAGGAGTTCATTAGGTAATTGGAACGTGTTGAAAATCCTCAGTCCAGTGAAGCCTAAATCATCCGTGACGAATAAAACGCAGAGGAAAGCATTAATTAGGTGATAAGTTTCATGACACATGATTTTAAATGCTCTCTTTAAAGAGCAATTTACAGAAACTCATCTAACTGATCAAATTACTGCGTAATTTAGCTTTATTTTCACGATCAACATTGATCCGGGGACCCATTTACTTCAATTGTATTGGATTTGGCTGCAACGCTGTTTACCCCTGAGACTCCAAAAGTGTTTTGTGGACTCAAGCACTTCACTCACCCCTCCATCTGCATCGTGGTGAGTAATTAATGAGTGAATTTTCATTTTTTGGTGAACTATCCCTTCAATCTATGCACCTGAAACATGGCTTATTTTACTTTCTAGCCACATCCATACAATATAACCAACATTTAAAAACTACAATAGCACTCAGCAGAGCGTATACCTCTGTCTAGGCCTAACAGTCCCATTAAATTCAAGCAAGTTGCATCGATATCCAATTATTATTCCCTGGGAAATTGGTGAAGATGTAAAAGAAATGCACAATTTCCCAGTGAAAACTATAAAAATGTTGGAAAGAAAACACGCTGGATCTACCTTCTTCTCTGACCTTCTTCCGCATCCCTCCACCAAGTTCCCCAGAAATCTTTCTATTTGTCAGCGTGATTACACAAAGCAACTAAACAAACAAACACAGGGAGACAGGGGTGAAGAGAACCACCTTGGCAAAGATAACACCGGCCAGTCTGCACTAAGATGTTTAAGTTGAAACCACAAATCCTCTTTCACAAAGTATGATTATGTTGTGTCCATTCGCCTCTTCTTCCCTTTAAAATGCCTATAAAGTTTTTCTGACATCATGCTGAGTTTTTGACTCTTTTGATTAACACGAGACATTTGTCGTGCATCAGATGGATGTGCAGTGAAAGCCACTTTACTCAAAGGTCAGCCCAAGTGTCACAAATCCACATTTCACTGATCTTCCCTTGACGGAAATACCTTCTGCAGACTTTAATTGAAATCCTGTAGATCTTGACCAAACGAGCACCAAGGTGACCCACGCTGCAGTCCTATTCTGGTCCTATTCATTATTCACAGATACGGCTGCTTATAAATAGCTGAACATCACAACCTATTGTCATGGCAGCAAGGATCAAATGTGGCAAGCTGGTAAAGTTGATAATAAAGTATCTTACATTGCCATGGCGATTCTTGCTTCATAACTATGTGACTAGATAATGATGCACAACCTGAAAGATGTATTCCTATATGGGCTAATAAATCATAATTCAACTTTTGAAAAAACTTTTAATTAGCCGTTTCTTTTCCTGACATTCCAGAGTTTATCATTAATGTGTTATTTGCTTCCTCTTTATGAAGATGATCATTTATCTGATTGAATAAACAAGATGTGGGGAGGTTTGAGTTGGAGCGTGCCCTTTGCATCCCCCCCCCAGCTGAAAAACCTCTACGGGGAAATAATTAGTGCAAACATCAACCTTCAGATTACTTTAGGGCCCATTCTGCTCTCACTTGGCTCTCCGTTTGAATTGAATTCCAATACATGCAGGGTGTTTCTTTTTCCACCTCTGTGTATAGAATCCTGGTTATGACGCAGGTTGCTCCAGCGTACCAGAGGCACAACAACCATATAACACCTGCGATGTATAGCATGAGGTGTGTGTTCAATCTAGTATCACTCTGAGGGGTGAGAGAAAATAAAAGTTAGCCGATAAATGGATACAGACAGTGTGTTAACATTTAGGACATGTTCAGCGTGGTGTGGGAAATATCTAAAGGGCTGCGCTGATGTTGGAGAGATACAGTCGATCTATAAACAGCAGAAACACTTCAGAACTGTTAATCACAATGAGACAAGATTTCACAACTCTGGAAATGTATTCTATCAGCAACCATTGTGTTCTATGGCTTTATGAGTGGAAGGTAAACAGCCAAAGTCATATTACAACCAGTAGCGTGTACTTGCACGTGTATGATCGGCAAGTGCAGAGTGCTGCTAGTGGACGTTTCATTCACTCATTCACTGATCAGACTTTTCCTCTTCTGTTGCTGGTGTTGTGAGGAGAATCACATCTAACAAATAACACGGAGCTGCTGTGATCAGAGCCGGTGCCGGACCTGCTAACCTGTGTGTCCACACCTGAGGCGAAAGGTGTTGTTCAGCTTCATTACATGTTTCTGCAGGTCTCCATCCAAACACTTCACATGTGCATGACTGTCTCTCCTTTTAGCCCATAAGCGAAACCTCACCTGTTAAAAAAAATGTGCCTTAACAAAAAAGACACTTGTAGAAAAACTAAATCGGTCCATATGTATTAATGTTCACTAACCACAAATGGTACTGTTACTGGTAACTAACAATATTAATCATTAGTAGTCCTGCTGATACTAATACACACCTAGCATCTAGTTTATTAAAGCTACGTAAGGCGAGAGCCGAGGCCGACATTTCCTACATGTGCTGGAAGCGGTTGACCAATTACAGAGTGTGGAGCCTGCTGGCCAATCAGAGCAGACTGGGCTTCATCTTAAAAGAGTATAAAACCTCCTTTAATACAGATCAGTGACACGTGGCTGATAGCTGACCCTGCATTGAGGCAGGTTGATCTTGTTATTGCTGGTTTGTGTTTTGTTGCCAGCCTCCTCAAATTAGGGATCCCAGGTGTGAGGTGCCGTGACATTGGTCTTACTGAAGCGAAAGAGGAGGCTGCTGTCTCTGGTGTGGAACCATTAATATTGTTGTGAGCATGGCCTTCAGGTAACTTTGGCCTCCACAGTGACCAAACTATGGGGGACATGACTGACCTGCTGAACTATAAAAAAAGAGGATATTCCTGATATTTCACAGAGGGCTGCAGCAACGAGAGTCACTGCTGTTTTTTTAGGATATAGACGTTGATAGCCAAAAACAGTCTGGCAGTGTTTGGTGTGATACAGTGTAAACTAACACAGCCTGATATGGATTACAGTGTAACACACACCCATGTATAAAGAGAATAAATATATTGACCTGTTTTAAACACGGTCAACAACACGCTCCACTTCAGTGACATGTCAACACTTCATGATCCTATTACCTTTGTTGCATAATCTCAGAATCATTTCCACCATATGATATTGTGGGTTACATTTTAATTCAATATTTGCATATCCATATTTTATAACATCGTAATCTTGGATGCAGCGAAAAAAGGCCCTCAAGTTAAATTTGTTCCAGTTCACTCGACTTGCTCGCTGCGCACTGAACTCTGGTGAGAGTGTGCGTGCGTGCGCCAAAGAGTCGTAAAGAAAAGGAGGGAGAAAAAGAAGAAAAGACAATCATGAATCCAGCTGTCACATGAGACCGCTAATGTGTGCCGTTCCCCTCCTTACATCCATACAAGATGATTCACATGTTAACGCTCACCTGCAGGCAATCCCTGAGCCTCCCCTCCATTTCCACCACCATCTCTCACTCTAATGTGCGCCGTTCGTTTTATTGCAACCTCTCAATTATTCAGTGCTGTCAGCTGAATCCATATGTGTGCATCTTTGCTTGCATGTGTGTAAACCGCTGTGTGCAGATGCAGAATGTTTGTGTGTTTGTGTGGCAAACTAGGAATGAAAGAAAATGTGGGAAATTGAAAGGTGAGAGTACATGAAGGTTGTATTTCCATTCTCAGCCATGCATTTGTGGTTAAAATTAAATCCTTGCACTGTTGGATTTTTTCCCCTCCATGTATGAGAAGAAAACTCGGACCTCATCTGGCCCCTGTGTCTTGAAACACGCTGCTAGAAAACCATGCCCTCTGCAACAGCACTCTGCTTTCCACCGTGAACATGTTCCGTCTTCCTCAGGATTTCAAACGACTGGCTGAGGGGGGTGGGAATAGAAAATGTCAAATCGCACACCGGGCAGGCTGCTGCTTCAAGGTTTAGAGAAGCGAGTATTTGACCAGAATGTGCAAGTTTGAATCCTTCACGCAGTGGGAGGGTTAGTGCTTTTCATTTCTCACTTATTACCTCCCTTGTGTTCTTGAGAAAGTTATTTTACAAGGTGGCATTGCCTGATGTCTGGTGACTAGATTATTTGCTACATTAATGTAACTGTGTCAAACTATGACCTGCTAACAATTCACTTTATGTCAAATTGCTTCAACCACAAATGTTGCCTTATTGAAATATTAAAGCTGCATTATTCAGTATTTTGATCTAAACACTTGATAATGTGATTTGGTCCCTTGAAGTGACAAACTGACTGAATCGGTTTAGCGAACAAACACATCTGTCAGCTCTTGGTGGCAAGAAACTCGGATGTGCTTTAGTGCTGTGTGTCAACGCTGCAGTATATGATACTGTGGAAACTCCTGAGATTGTGTAAACCCATAAAACCTATTCTAAATTATTAAACATAAATACCTAATACTGAATACGCTGGATAAATATTTAAACAGGAGACAATAGAGGCAGGATGAGGATATTAACGCTGTAGAATTCTACTAGTGGTTCTATTGGGGAGAATAAATGAGTAGAACGGCTTCATGTCATCATAATCACAATCAGGAGACATACCAATATCCAATTACTTGATTACCAATATTATTGTCCAATTTATTTAATATTTGATCGATTCAATTTCAATATATTTTATGAAAATGTTCAATTACAATCCTCCTATCAATGGGCATCTTTTACCCCCCCCCCCAAAAAAGTGTGAACAAAGACTTGAAGACTAAATTCAGCATCTTATGTCCAGAGTTTTTTTTTCTTCCTGCTTCTTTGCTGCATCATGTCACAGCAAAGGAAATTTGTGAGCACATAAATATTCCCATTTGCTCCAGTATAATGTCAGAGCTGCTGTGTTTATGAAACCAACACCACATCATTTCAGACTGAGACCCAGACACAAACATCTGCATAAATGCTTGTACATCATGTCCAGCCACACCACATGCACCAAATCCCGAACAGGAGACATCTGGCCGCGACGCTGAATGCACATCTTTATTCATATATTTTCAGCCAATGCTTCATCAATTATTTAGCCCCAGTGCTATTTATGGGCCAAATGCTCTGTCTTCAAATATACATGATGTGTCTATAAAGGATTCAATGTTTCCTCCCATATGTTTGAGTGGCAGAGTCAGGTGCCACTATGGGCAAGAAGACACACAAATAGCACAGGAGAAGAGTGAGGTCTGTGTGTCAGGGTCTTAGCTTATTTCTGGAGGAAGCGTTTTTTTGGCTTGTGTGACACGTGGGTGCTGATGGTGCTAACGCTGCAGACATGATGTTCTGAAACCTTGGGAGCTGCACACGAAACCTGAGGTGAACCAGCTGGGAGACACAGGCACATGATGTTGGGAGGTTCAGCACAGAGTGGGAGGACTATCTGTGGGGATTCGAGTATATTCTGAGATGTGGGTATTTTAATGCAGTGGCAAACTAAATTCTATAAAAGGGGGCAGAGCACTGTGCACCTCTGAGTATTATCACTCACTCCAAAGAAGAGGCGTTTATGAGATTATTTATTTTTCTTCTTGATGCATTATCATACTTTACAAATAGAATACTTAGGATGTAGAAGTTTTTTTCTTTTTCTTTTCAGTGTAGTATACATGATATAACCCACAAATTAATAAAACAACACTGATTGAGCCTATACCTACTTTTCATTTCTGCTGTTGCTGTTCCCTGGTGGTGCAATGAAATGTATTTCTCCCCAAAACAGTTTTTTCTGCCGTGACACTATTCCAGAAACAATATTTATGTTAGTTTGATTACTTTCCTAACATGGCTTTTAAAAGGGCAAAGCAATGTTTTAAAATCTCATAATGTAGCGAAAAACAAATGTAGCACATAAAAGCAGCCTATGAAGTTATTTCAGCTTTATAGGTTACTTCCCCAAACCATTAGAGAGGAGTTGTCATGCTATTTGAGAGTTTTCCTGTCTGTAATAAACAACATTACTCCCGCGACTCTTTTATTAGCCAGTGTTTTATAAAACAAGGTGAAATATCTGCCACATTTAAAAGCTGTCCCAGAAGCAAAATGATTAATACAAGAATGAAAATGGGCTTGTTAGCACAATAAACAATATGCATTAATATAAAAAAATAGCTAAAAAGACAAAGAAAAAGGATAAAAACCAACAGCTGCAGCTTTTAGTATTAGAAAAACCAGACAACTCCACTGTGGTTTACCCTCGTTTTACCTTGACAAGCTTTCACAGCATAGGTCACAATGGTTTGCTAGGTGATGTGCTCCGAGTGTGGTGCAAAAACGGCCCAGCGATGACCACTTACCACCACTTGTGATGCTAAAATCAATCCAACATCTCCCAGATTTCCACTCGCTCCAAAAGCTTTTCTCACTTTCTCAGCGATAATAACTCCTTTCTGTGTGCAGTTAGTTCACACCCACCTACAGCGTGTATTAATATTCCCAGTGTTTTTGTCACACTTGGGCCTCTCAAGCAGTCTGTGTCTGTTTTTCATACATGTGCACTCCATGGTTGACTTCTTTGTATCACTTGGATAAATATTAAGAATGTAATTATCAGATTTTTGGAAAAGAAATGAAAAATATTTTTGATACAAGGAGAGACTGTTGATTGATACTCTGACAAAGCAGCCATCTGTCAGCCTTAAGTTGATAATATGACTTCAGTTTCTCGGTTTCCTGCATCAGTAACAGAACCACAAGGACAGAAACGGTCGACCTCATGTGTCTGAGTAGGTGTATGGGATACTGAGGGCTCATGAGTCATCCACATGTCCATCTGAAATGCCTGACCACGTTTCTCCACTCCCCATCCAGAGGCTCCATCTGTGGCCCCCTTGGGCCAACGGCTGGCCTCTCTCACGCTCCCTCAGCCCGAGCTGCTCAGGCACGATCCGCCGGTCATGATCCTTCCCCTGCCAGCTCAGTCGGGCAGCCGTCTTCCCCTCTCTCTCTCTCTCTCTCTCTCTCTCTGGAGTTCTACCCCTCTCCGCCTGTTTGCCTGACTCCCTGCATGCCTGCGTCCCGGAAACCCAGCTATGGACAGACATGAGTTAACGCCATAGCGAGCCCACACGAACCCAGCTCCAGCAGCGCAAACATTTGGAGAACAACACGCACCGATCTGACTCTGTGCACCTCAGAGCATGTGAATGACAGTGTGAAATGGGAGGTGAAGGGAATAAAAGCAGTGTGTGCTGAGAATATGGCCTTCTGCTACAAGCTGGTAATTGAGAAAAAGAGCTCTGCACCTATCACGCTATGTAATGTGAACATACTGCGGCATTGCATAAGGTTGTGTATTCATAGGGGCTAAAAATAAGCCTGGACCGGCATCTTTTAAAATGTTGCAATTGTATTCGCCCATAAATCACTTTGTTAGCTTCACAAATAAAATATAAAACAGAGACCATACAGTGGCCCATTTTAGCTTATTACAGATATTCTGTATGGATGTTAATGTGTTTAACGAACTATAGTTTTGCAACAAAGAAATGACAAAGATCTGTTTTGTGATTGACAAAGTCTCCATTTCATAGTTTGTACAGTGACAGTCTCGGAGCCCACTGGCAACCGTCTGACAATGAATTAGCCTCTGGGAGTAACGGCCAATATCTTGGGCCTCCCAGTGTAGATATCTGGGCCAACGGACTGTTGGAAGAACCAAAGCCTGGTCAAACGGGATTGGTCAAATTTGAACAGGAAACCAGAAGGCTTCCAGCTCGGAAATCGTGTCCATCGCCAACATAATCACACACAGTATCTGCTTTATAGAAATGAGTAAGGTCAGCGTTTTAAAAACTGTTTAAAATGTCCAGTCACATTTTTTGAAAGTTGTATTAATTTTTGTATCTCCTCAGGGCAGCAGAAAGTTCATACAGATGCGTTTCCATTCAAACTTTGTTATTAGTTTAATTCAGTTAAACAGGGACAAAGTTTTCCGTATTCTTACTGGAGCTAGAGTCAGATAAGGCAAATTATGGAGCCGCGATGAATCATCAAACCTGACAGTGACATTGCATTTCGTCTGCATAATGTTTCCTTTCCCACATGGGACCTGTTGACTGTCACGACTTATAACTCACCGCGTATTTACATTTTATTTCACCTTGTAATTCACTGTCAACTTTTCATTTCTGAGTTACTTTTCACAGATGCAAAAAATGGATTTCTTGTTGATTTAAATTTGAATCAGGCAGCAGCATTTGATTCCTTCTTAACCTTCCTAACCCGAGTGTCTTCTGCAGTTGCACTGTAAAAGGTTCGGCTTTGCCCTTGCCTGTTTGCTCAGCCCATTGATTTTAAATGCATACTGATTGGCAGGGGCAGAGGTTCACTCCGGCAAAGTCTGCAGGGCCTGGACCCTGAATCGATATGAAAATGATATCAGAGGTCCTGCCTGGTGATTTGTGGGCAGGCTCCTGGGTGTGTCCGTATCCTACAAGTGGAAATGTGGGTTTTATTTCATTTGCGTGTGTCGTTTAAAGGGTTAACTCCTCATCAATGGTGATCTTTTTTTAGGGAGAAGGAGGGGAATGGTTTGCCCTGTTTTAGCTGTTTTAATAATTCATCAGTGACATGTCCCCAGGAAATTAGTCTTTTTTAATATATTCCTAATGGCCCACTTAAAGGTTATGTCTATCAGATGGCTCTAGCTGGAGACACTCTGGCATTTTAATCAGCAGAGGAGATGGTAGACTTTGGTTTTTTTGTATAATGGATTCCCATGTTCTATTGATTACATGGAAAATTCTGTCTTGAGCGTGACTATGCAGAGCTGCTTCAAAGGACGATGAATCATACCAATAATATCACAGTCCTAATCATGGATGTGGATCTCCAGGAACCTTTTCTTCGAGAAATTATATTTATGAGCAAATAAGCTAAAGTATAATGCAAAGCAAGTTTGTCATTTCCAACAACAACTTGATGGATTTCGACATGGGCCAAAGATTGAAAGAGATTTAAAGAAAAAGAGAGAGAAAATGGTTTACAATCACTTTCTTCAACATTGTGAGGTAAAACATTATTTGACATTTCCACCAATTTCCCAGGGGATAATACATGAATCGTGATGATATTCAGGCATAATAGAGGACTGATATTTGTAAGTGCAATTTGGGGGGGCTTGATTGAATTTTAATGTATAATATGCAACAATTCTTGATTAAAATGTCTAAAGGCGACTAGACCTATATATCTTGTTGACTTGTGTGCTTGCATTGTCCAAAATGGTTCCAACATTGTTCAAACCCAGAGAAATCCCCAATTTTATTGATTCATTTTAGTCGCCTTCTTATCAGCTCTAATCGTGGTCGACTGTTTTTTCCTTCAGCTGTTTGTATTGATCACTCTCAACGGATCATGATTTTTCATTGCCATTTGCTGCGTGAAGGTGATGAAGACAACAACTCCCATGATCCCGCGCTGCTTCGCAACATCATCGTCCAAGTCTTTTGTTATTGTTTTGGCAGCCAAAGTTTTGAGAGTTTTGCCTTAATGGAGCTATGCACTTCACCGGGTGCCACTCAAGTTGTAAAATGTTGATACAGGAAATATATTCAATTCGTTTTACTTCCAAAATGTATTCTTGCAATATAATATCTGCTTGCAGCAAGAAAAGCACGATCATAATTCGTTCTACATTATTCAGAAGAACATTATATCTATAAAAGTGGTTTGACAATCCCACATTTGTCTTTTTTATGGCCCGAATAATAAAATATTTACCCAGTGCAAAAACCAATATTTATATCTAGATATCTAATATTTCCACACAGTGCAAAGCCCTTCTGCTTTGCATAAACGAACACTACACTAATCTTGTTGCACAGACCACCACAGTGGCCGGCAGTCTGTGCACATACAGGACTTAAAGTGCTGAGGACACAGACGAGGCTGCCAGTGAACATAATCAATGCAGAAGTTATGTTTCCAACAAAACTTATATGGCAAAACAAATAAGCTGTATACAAAAGTGTTTTCTCGGAGACAGTGATGCCACATGAACTCACACATATACTTGTACACAAGCATTCAGTCCCACACATTGCCCCATACACCCACTTGTAATTATCAGCAAACTCTCACATTTCTTGGCATTTGCCTTTTCCAGAGAAAGCCCCCATATTTTTTGCAGGTAATGAAGGTGCTTATTATTTCTCATGACATTCTGACATTGCAGCCATTAACCGCCACTGTCGTCGTCATCCTCGTCCGCACTGTGTGAGCCAAAGTGCCAAAATTCTAAACTCCCCATTGTCTCATTAATGGAGTTGAGCTTGTGAACTCGCCGCGCTGCTGTGTCTGCAGGTGGTTGCTCTGTGTAGCGACCAAAGTCAACAGGGCACATGAATTTGTTATATCCCCAGAAGCCTCAGTGCTGTGATCGTGTTTGATGCCAGGCTTGTGGTGCGATGAATCAAGCAATGGTGGACATGAAAAATACATGAGAGCCTTGTAACGGGTGACCTCTCTGGGAAAGGGCGTGGATTTTGAGAAATTCTGCAACTTGGGGATACTGTATAAGTCACACCTCACATTTACATATTCTTTATTTGTAAAAAACAGCACAGGTGTAAATTATGCTGACATCTTTGTGTTTCATGGTGTGGTTACTCGGGGTCACTACGTGCCGCAGCAAGGGTTTGAAAATGAGCGTACTAAATATTAAAGAGAGAGAATCACTTTGTAGAGTGGTGCATAAAGTCCCAGCCAAACAGCAGGGACAGATGAGGACCCAGGTGTTATCCCACTCATTCACCAGCTGTTCCTCTGGACTGGTTGCGGCAGAGGCATATGGAGCCGGATGTGAGGATCACAAGGTTTCTGAATTGTTTGCGCATTCTGCAAACTTATGTCTTAATGACACCACTTCAGTGTTTGAGTGCGTGTCTTGGCGGCAGACTGACACATCAACCCGAGGAACTGGATGCCGGCTTTTCCAAGAAAACCCCCAGAAAATTCACAAGCATGGAGTGACATCTAAGCAGAGGACCAGCGTGTAACGTCTCGCCAAGATGTTGTGAGATTTAATATGAAGGAGCAATAGTGATGGCGTGTCCAAAGGTCATACGTGCTACTGCTCCCTCGCCCATGAGCTGAGCTGACACGGACAAAGCACCTAATCTGAGCAGCATGTCGCTTCACACAGTGACTAATCAATGGATGACAGCCGTTGCCCGACAGTGACACGTCTCCGGCTTTCTACCCGTCACAAATATGAACGTACACATCCCAGCCCCACCTTGTGTAAACGAGCAGGAAGAATGTACTATACACGGATGTTCTAATTTTTCTCCAGGTGTTTCTCAAGGTGTAAATATCAAGATTCCCAAAGGGGGAAAAAGTAATAATTATACGATTATTACATAATATAGATTAAGATAAGATTAACCTGCACTGTTAGTTTTAATAACCTTGTCTGTTTTGTGCAGGTCACCTGACCTTTCCCCAGAACTTTCTCATCGGAAACAAAAAAGTATCAAATCAGAGCTTTGCTGGTGGGATGAAGAATGAGGATATTATCATATGATACCAAAAACAGCTTCAGGAAAATGGCATGAATAACATTGACACGGCTGAGTGTGTTGTGTGATTACACATCTCATATGGGAATATTTCTTAGATCATTATGCATTAAAGGGAGAACTGCTCAGATTTTAAATATCAAAGTCTGACCACAGGTCCTCGTGGTGTGCTCCTGCGCTGTGGAGTTAAAAAGAAGAGAGTTTACCAGACCTTAACTCGTCTCTGCTCAAGGGGAGCGGCTACTATAACACACTCAAATCCCAGTTCTGATTGAACTGCTGGCGGGCAGTTGCATTGTGGTTTATGTAGGCAGCAGATTTTTTGACAAGAACGTGTGGCGTACAGAAAACAACTGGTCTTTGTCACATCTCAACATGTTACAGGAGGGAAAGCACAGGCATTGGCAGCCTCGGCTGTTTTGACGGGTTCAGTTGAAACTGGCGCTGCCCTCACAAAACCCCTCCAGTGACACACAAGAACTGAAACGTTCTCCCTCTTTAAAAAAATATTTATTGGAGATGAGCAATGCAGGACAGAGAAAACATTTTTTATATTTCATATTGTGGATATTTATCTTTTCAAGTACACAACACAATTTACAAGACGACATAAGACCAGTGGTCACAGATTAAGTATTTTATAGAGATTACTGTTGGAGCTGTCAGGGCCACATTGGATTTAACCATCAACCTTGCTGCTGGGGCACAGTCCCGCTCTAACACTCATGAAAACATTGTTCCATTGCACCAACATCTTATCTCCACTTCCTCCCACTGTAACAGTGAGGACAGTATTGAGTGGAGCCACAGTATCCGATAAACCATGAGCTGATGAGTTATCAATCACGATGTTTCACCACGTTAATTTATGGCATTAAATGATAAATTAAAACCTACTAAAAAGGAACACAAATATTGGTGTGAAAGAAGAACCTAAAATGACCAAAACCATATTTGGGAAAGTCTATTTGATGTGTTCTTATAGTACTTATGGAGGGAGCAGGGTTTATTAGCTATTAGGGGCCATGGAGATGTTAGAGCTTCACCTTTGTGGGGCTGCCATGTCATTCATCTTTATTATATGGTCATTGGTTTAAAAAAAAAAAAAAATGAAAAAAGGCCCACAGGGTACCTTTACTGCTTCTGGTTACTCCGAGCCATTTTTGGTGCTGAAATGAAAATGACATCAACAAGATGGAGTCATCAGTTACTTGTGCACAGAACTGAAAACAGTGTTGGACTGGAGTGTTTTTCAAACGTCATGATGCCTCACGTGTCAGACACACATTCTGGGAAAACCAACAATTAAACAACGTCCAAAACCTAAAAGCAAATAAAGGCAAAACTACTTATTACAACCAGTAAACACTTACTGAGTCACTGACGTTGATCACAGCGCTGCACAGCCATTGCGGATACATCGTTACTTTGTTGTATAGAGCATTAAAAAAAACTGTCAACTGGCACCATTAAAATGGAAATGATGTATACACAGTTCTCATTTCTTTTGTTTCAGCACACAGACTCATTCAGTGGTGATAAAATGTGAGAGAGTTCTATCGTTAGCGATGTCACAGCTTTGTTTGCAGTTAAATCTAAAGTCTTTCCAACAGTTTTTAGAGGCAACACCTGCAAAGCTGCGGAAGTATGAGATTACCTCAGTTTACATTAGCATGTGATAAAGTCCCTTCCGCCTATTGTTATTCAGATGTGAACAGGGGGTCAAACCGAGGTGAGACAGAGGAGGTGATATGCACCTGCTTTGAAAAATTGATGAAGGGCACCCTAATATGAACAACTACACACAGCACACTCTCTCACACAGCACTCCATCTCCTGGTACATTTTCAACCAATCGCCCACAGGCAATCAAAGTGCATAGTCTTTGATAGAAGCTAACCTGTTTTGAGAGAATGGCAATATTGAAACATAAAAGGGGGGGGGGGGACACAATGGACAATTTTGTGTACAGTGAGACAGGAAGACAGACCTGTCTTCATTGAAAGGTTGTCTCAAGCACTGATTGTGTCTGGAAGAGCCGACCTGAACTGGTGCTGGGAAAAGGTCACGGTGGCTGGAGCTGGTAAAAGGGAAGTCTTGTTGCAGGTCTCACGGCCGGTGGAATCATGACTGTGGGCTGTGCGTTCCCTCTAACTGTGCTGATGACATGATGGAGGGCTTTTCCCATTTCCCATCGGCCCCTGAGAGCAGCAGCTTCTGCTTCATTGTCTCACTGTGACAGATCTGAGCAGGTGCTTTAGCTCTTTCACACGACAGTCCGATGTGCGCTTCTGTAGAAACATCTGTTCATTGTAGTGTATATTAAATATGCCAGCAATATTGTCTCAAGCAATAAACATAATGTGTGTTTGTGCAAATTGTGTAACTTACTGGGCTGGAATTATGAATCATGTAATCAAATAACCAATAACCAGAGATCCCTTTATTAGGTACCTGTAAAATCTAAAGCAATCAAATACCAGCTCTCTAAACTCTGCCTAAACAAACACAATAATGGTCAGTTTTCATTTAGGTATTGATTTGAGTGTGTGTTTATCGAGGTTGTAATTTGCAGGGGTGTTGAACTGGAGTGTATTATATCGAAGTATATTGAGTGGTTACTAATATTTTATTGACTCCATTTGCGAAACAATATTGTAAGCACATTTCAGTACAATGCAGTCCAGTTCAACACCACCATTAAATGCAACCTCTGAAATAAATATATACATGACAAACAAATAAAAAAACTGAATGGCCCGTCTCATGGGAAGTTCTAACAATTAAAGGAGCATTATAATCTTCATAAAAGAAGAATTTGTGATGGATCTGTAGTTTTGAACTGCATTATTTTATATAGGCGTGGCTAAACAGTGGTCAGAGTGTATATAACACTGCTGTATGCTTTTTTTCTTTCATATTTACTTACCTTTATAACTATATACATGATTTGTGCATTAAAGCATGTGAGATATATATAGAGAATAGTGACTGTAGTAGTGTAACCCTGCCGTTCTTATCACAGCACAGAGCTATGACTCATTTAGAGTTACGCCTAAGCTGGAATTCATGGGTGACATCAGGTCTATCTGCAATGTATGAAGAATACATAATCCAGATATCAATGAAGTTTTAATGAGGAAATGGCCTAAGGTATATATACATTGTAATTTCCTTCATAGCTCTTTATCAGTTTCTGCCTCTTAGGTTTCAGTAACATGCACATTAATGAAGCGTAAATCAAAACTCTTTTCTGATCTTTAATTCACATGCGACTATTTTGATATTCTATTAATGATTATATTTCCAAATGTTCAGATTCCAGCCTCTCAAAATGATGAAGATTTGATGCTTTTCTATTTATTAAATTATTTATATGATCAAGCAGCAGATGAATCATTGATGAGAATAATTATTATTAGTTACAGCCCTCGTGCTGTATGTAGACTGAACTGTTGTAGAAACCAGAGAGGCAATAATTCAATTAAAGAAAAATGTGAAGGAAGTCCCTCGATTTAACACATTAACTTTCATCTCTCATGAGTGAGACGTCTGAAAGGTGCAGAGGAAGAAAAAGCAGAGTCCTTTTGTTTCGTGGGAGCAGAATTGAATTTCCAGAGTGCCAATTTTCAGCTGTATGTTGAAGTTATTAGACTGAATTTATCATTTCTCAGTAGGCAATCGGCCTGGGAAAGTGTTATATACAGTATGTGTAGAGTGAGTGTCTGAGCTAGTGCCAGTGGGTCGTATATGTCACAGCAACCTCCAGAGTAAAAAGAAATGAACTCCTGGCTGGAACAGTAATGGTAGAAATGTGAGGAAAATAACAGACCTACATGTAAGATCTTGTTTTGTAAAAGAACTCAATATTATCCAGTGTTATAAAATGTAAATTAGATTTTTACTTTATTCTTTAACAGTTGACGAACATTTCCCGCAAATAAATGAAAGACTGAGACCTAAAGTCACTTGTCCTGTGTTTTTATAAAACTGGCTAATGTGACTGTGGTCTGCTACGAGCTGAACACACACCGAGATGACTGTGCTGCAAAGCTGTGTGATTGTGCACTGCAGAGGAGCGCCTGTGACTCATAGCTGTACCTGCAGCCGACAGCCGTCAGACTGAGCCCTCAGAACAGTAGAGGACGTACATCTGCCCATCGTGGAATCCATTCTTCATCTTGAGGTTTTGCACGTGCAGACACCATCTCCAATCTAATCCACCGAGCTCATCAGCTACACTAATCAAATGAACATGATAATTCAGCACTAATGCCAGAGTAAACATGAGAAAGGGCAGGTTTCCATTAGCTAATTAATGTGCTTCCTCATTACTTTGCTCATTTGCTAAATGGAAAAATGGGACGTAATAAATGTTGGGTTTAATATTAACACCACACTTGGATTTCTTTTGCCTTTAGCTGAAATAAAAATGTGCATCCAACAAAGTCAACTTTCTGATATCCAACAGTCGACATTCACACCTGCTTCACGCTGGATTTGGCTATGCAGAGGTGAGAAGGTGCTAGGATTTTAATTTCTCTCTCCAGCTCTCGTTATCATTCTTTACCTAAAAATCTGTCATTTTCAACTTTTACAAGCTAGTGCTTCCAGGAGAGACTAGTGCGTCTTGTGGCCAGCTTTTCTCCCATATGGAAGAACCATAAACACTTCGTTTAGACCAGCGTGACAAGACAACACAATACACAAATAACTTATTTTCCTGTATGACCCAAGCCCAAGTCCTTATACGTATGATAAACATATTCTAACACATATATTCATGAATTCTTCTATAACCAAGGTTGTTTCTCTCTAAAGAAAATATATTGTCTTCGGTAAGCTCATTGCTTATGACAGCATGAGAATCCGGCTCTGATAAGACTAACACTGGAATGTATTTCAGTACAGTGGTCTCCCCTGCGTACTCACTTCTATTAAAATGAAATGCAGTCATGATACAACAGCAAAAAACAGGAAAGTCAAAAAGTCAAATATGGAGAAATCAAAGCGCTGTGCTCTCTTTTTTTCCAATCCAAGAACTATATATAAAATTGAAGCCGAGCTTTCAGTCACTAGACTTTTCATTAAAAATTCTCTTGCACACCTTTATGTTCTTTGTGACAGGTGCGTAGGCGGAGCGGACACGAAGGCAGAAGAAGAAGAACAGGAAGAAGAAGGTTACTGGACCTTTATCAGGGCAAAGTTTGAATGAAATCCTTGCCTTGGACAAGAAGTATTAAAGGCTATTTTATCCTATACTTGATGGAAAATAGAAATGTGTGGTTTTCTTATGATGAACACTTTCCATTTATAATCTATACGAGCGACTCATGTATGACAACTCAGCCATGCAGGTACATGGTCGAGTCTGAAGGTCACCAGCTCCAAGCTCAGCATAGTGTTTGCTGGAAACCTGCACATCAAACATCTCGGCGCGCTCCCAGAATCTCTAACAGGACAACTTCAGGGGCTAAAGTCTGTGGAAGGCGTGGACTCTGTCCGTACTTAATGCTGAACCACACACACATGATTATTTCCAAGATCTGTCGCTGTGTGTGTGTGTGTGTGTCACACAGCAGAATGCACTGCGCCTGGGAGGAAGCCGTTAGGAGATATCGATATGTATAGGCCCTGTTGCCGGGATCAGACATGAAAAGGTCAGAGGAGTGTGCTCCATACTGATTCAGTCAGTGATGGATCCAACAGCCCTCACATCACAGTGATCTTTTTTATAAGTATCCTGGAGCAGAGTAATCCTACCCAATGCAAAATGCATAGGTTTGTGGAAATGATAAGATAGACACACACAACATACTTCTGTCTAGCCATAAAGATACGGTACACAGAATACACTGTTCCCAACTATATACTGTTTTGTTATGTTTCTCCACCAGGAAGATGTAATACTCTGTATGCTGTTCAGATCATAATACACTTATATAATATATAACTAATAAAATTCCCATCCTCTACACAGCTGTGCAGTTGTTTACCACCTCAGTTCTACTCTCACTTTCAGTTAACCTTGCTCACAATTCAGTTTGGGCTTGAGGGGCTTCACTGAAAGTTTAACACTTAGTTTTTCAGCCTTGTTACTCATCTGTATTTACTCACTGAAACAGAAACAAGCTGACCTGCTGACCCTCGGTTTCCTCTGGATTACACTTGTGTTCTTCAGGTGTAATTTGTCATCTTTCTTGAATGATGTTTCTTCTTCCGTTTCAAGGTCTGCGGTCACATTACGGATGTTGGCCTTCCTGATGTGCATGTATGCCTGCGTGTCTGGGTTGCGGCTGTCTGTTTGAGACAGAAGAAAGAGAAATGTCAGGGGTCCAGGAGAGAGCCAGCATGAATGTGAAAGATGTTATTATGCAGTGTCGGCGTGTGTTTTCCAACCGAGTTCCTCAAGTGTTTTGGAGTGAACACACATTTGAATCATAAAGCAACAGCTTAAAAGCCACGGCTTCACTAGGCTGCTCTTGTGTTCATTCAGCTCAGATATTCATATCAACAAAGCATTAGTCAATTTCAAATTCTTATTAGATATGTTCTACTGAGGATTCTGTTACAAATCTCCAAATCTAATTAAGCTTTCCAATTAATCACCAGGCGTTAGGCTCTGGGCTTCTGATTACTTTTACACTGCATAACCCGAGCTGCAGTCAATGTAGCTCTACAATCAGTGTTAATAACTCGTGTGGGCAGAGCTTTGGCCTGATTTTGGTGCGGTTACGTAATGTTCTGGCCGACCTTGTCTCGGTCACTGGCCCTACATCCCAGCTAGTCCCACCTGGTCCAGAAACCAGCAGCGGCTGCAGATCACTGCAGCCAAATGATGCAGGAGCCAAAAGGAGAGAGGCAGGACTTTTCCAATTAGAGGTCTGTTTATTTATGGTAAAAGTGCTTGCATGGGAGTTTCCCAAAGTTCTCACTATTCTGTTGGAAGAGGGATTTGGGGTTTTAAGTATTAAAAACAATCTCAATGTCGCTTTCTTCTCTTTCACACTTCTTTCTGGAGCTCTAATAAGAACAAGTCCGTCCAGACCAGAGGCTCAGAGCCTGTTTTCATAATAAAAGCTGGTTTTAAGCTTAACTCATAAAACAACATGATTAATTAAGCCAAAAAAAGTCAAGTAAATATAATTGCTGGTAGAAGAATGACATTAAACAGCTGAAAATACTGAATAAGGCTGAGGAAAACACTAAGAGTCATTAATACAGGGGATTTGGTCCTCTGGTTAATGAGCTAGATGTTGTTTTAATGAATTTTAACCCCCTTTGTTACTCTTTCTGGTTTAACATTTAGATTAGATAACATAATCCTTTATTAATTCCACAACAGGGAAATATACCATGTTCCAGCAGCAGAGGAGATCAAAAAAAGAAACAAAGTTAATAAGTACAAATGTATTTATTAACTACATGTACACGTATTTAAACATAAGGAAATGTAAAATATTATAGGAGCAATATAAATTGAATAATAGGGACAACAAAAGAGAAATATATGAGAGAAAATTGACAAATAGCCCTTAAAAAATATCAAGTGAACCGGATTACAGGTATTAAAATTGTACAAATTTGTATTGCCCAGTTTACATGAAATCACATCTGAGTGAAGTATTAGCACTATTCTCAGATATCTGGTGCATAGGGTCGAATGGGAGCAGAACTGGTTGTTTAGTCTGACAGAGGAGAAGACCTGTGATATCTCTGCTTCAGACACTGGGTAAATGGGTCTGACACCCAGGGAGCTGCCAGGTGCTGTGATGGTGTCTTGCAGGCACTGGGACTGGTTCACCAAAGACCTGTGTCTGCATGTTGCTTAGCCTGCAGTGTCCTTATTGATCTCAAAGTACAGCTGAAGCTAAAGGGACATTTTCTGATTAATTGTTAGAGCTATCCTCTTTGTGTTGAACTGGACAAGTGTGCGGTAACAAAACACATGCCAAGAGTGAAGCTGATGAGATGAACGGTTCTCAATATGCGAGCTACAGACAGACAGACAGAGATTTCTGGAATTAGTAGATGGATGAACGCACTGAACTGATCAGTAGAACATACTGACCACATTTGCCACTTTTAGAGACAGAAACTTTTAACTCCCCACAACATATAGACTGCTCTGATATTATTATTATCATCAACCTTTTCAGGCCAGAGATAAGATGTGTCTTTATCGATCCCAAGCAGGGGAAATTTGATTTGACACCGCATCACAAGGGAATGTTGTTACATCAAAGAGAGAAATTTCCATAAATACTTTAGAAATATGCAATGTTTGTGTGTTGTGCAAAGTCTGCGGTGGTGACAGTTTAACTGTGAGTGCTGCCGGTGTTTAGCACTTCACGGCACTTGCGATGGTTCTTTCGTCGTGAGTGTGAAGGAATGAACATACCTTAAATATTCATTACAGCAGCCCGACTGTCAGAATAACGGAACTGGTTGAGATCACACGGGTCCCTTTGATGACAATCTGAAACCATTAAGGCACCTGTGTCTTCACTATCACAGATTCCAAGGAAAACTAAGAGACGTGGGCGTAAGACTGAAACCATGATCTAACTACTTGATCTCTAGTTTTATTGAAGTTTGAAGTTAAGCTGATCAAAGACCCCGAAGCTTGTGTGTGAGCGTATATACACATGCACACGTATCCATACACTAGTATATGTGTTCCTAATTCTTTTTCAGTTTGTGCCCGACAGATGCTACTTTTGCATCCTCACAAACCTGAGAACACAGTGTGAGTACAACATGAGACATAACCGTGGGATCTCTCAGCTCGGACAAGGTACGACGCACGCTGCGCGGATCGAGATAATCGTGGACTCACTAACAGGCTCCGGTTTCCTGCTGGTCGCTCTGTGGTGCGTGGATGTCAGAGAGCATCTCCGCTCCCTTTCATATGTAGTGTAATTAGTCATCAGTGAGCATGCATGGGTGGTGACTTTGACTTGACAAATCTGAATAAAAGATCTGTGGGGCTTTGAAATCCAGACAGTGCTGGTAAACATAAATTAGCAGGGCGTTAAATGTAATGTGTGTGTAGTTATTTGTATTTCTGTCTGAACAAATGCATGTGAATGTTTGTGTACGCATACATTCATATTCTACTTCAATTATTCAAAATTTGTGGCCGTGTTTGCACATAATCAGATGCCGCTGTGTTTGTCTACATGCCAAGCAAATGGATCAAAAAAGACTATTATGAGAAATTTGCTGCAGGAAATCCATTTCTCTCGCAATTTCTTTGTCCAGGGGTTTGGCTGCAAACACACATTCATCCTCTCAATGCAGCTTCATCAGCTGGGACCTACGCAGTCCTTCATTTGCACAGCCAAATGAGGTGCGGGCTAGTTATTTAATTGGAGGCAGGAGCAATGACACACTCGCTAAGACAGCTCGCACATTTCAATCTCCTTGTGTGTGACCCTCGGCACACGCACACAGCCATCCCTCCACCCTCTGCACACCCAATAAAACTCCTCTTCTCAATCATGCTCACAAATACCCACATACCTCACAGCCGAGCGTGGGCCTATAAATCATGGTCTTCCCTAGGATCTGGTCTTGAGGATGAATACAACAAGCCCACGGGGCGAACTGAGGATGGGGGGGGGGGGGGGGGGGCGCGCGGGGGTGAGGGAGGAAGGCGGAGAGGTGGAGGCAAGGCGTTTAGCCGGGCTGCGGTCGTGTGCGTGCCTCCTTGCTTACAGACATTTTTCTCAATCTGGCTTGTCACTCAGTGAAATGTTCTAAGCAAGATTAATCTCTGGTTCAGGATGCAGGTATATACTGTGGCATTTGTCATGTAATGGAAGGAGAGGAGAAGTAGCTGCACTGAACTAACACCCAGACGCGCACGCAGACACCGTCGAGGTGGTGGAATGCAGAGATATTAAAAAAAAATGTTCAATCTTCTTTCATCTACTTGAAGAGTTTAAATGATCAACAGGTAGGATTAAGTTTTTTTTTATTGAACTGGCGAGCTCTGCGGACAGGATTTGATCCATGATCCGTTTTATTGGCAATAAGACAAAAGTCTTCCAAATGAAACCCTTCAAAAGCATAATGAATGTACTTTATACAGCTCGGATAACAGTGCAGATACTCAAAGTGAAATACTTCCTAATGAGACTAATTTTAATTTATCTGTGTGTAATATTCCTGAAATAAAAACCTGACAGGCGAATGCTCCATTAAGAGACGTGTTAACGTGGACTTGCATGGTGGGCGGGTCCCCAGCTAGCTGCAAACAATTAGGTGCATCTCAACATGAGACAAGTTAGCGCCAAGGAATAATGAGCAGGTCAGCTAACAAGTAGCCAGCAGCCCACATCCTGATTAGCAGAGGAGCCTGTGAAAGGACCACTCACACACTAAGAGAGCCATTTAGCATAATTAGATGTCCGGGGAAGAGAAGTGCTCAGACAAAGGGTTCATTGTTGGGAGAACGTCAGCTCGTGAGTGTGTCATCATATTATTGTGGAAGGGAATGAGGGCTGTAATCATTAGCGGGAAATATCAAATATTAGAGAGAGATATTTAATATTTTATTTTGTCTGTATTATAATTTAATTTCACACATCATTGCATTGGGGAATGTATAAGGTCTGGCAGTCTCCAAATTAGAGGCATTCATGTATTAAATTCCTTGTAGCCTTGCATCCTTAATAGCTGTGTTAAGCTGATTGATTAAGCTCTAAAACTTGTAAATTATATTCTCAATAATTTACTATTGGCTTATTAGTTTCCGTTAATTAATTAACTGTCACTTATTGTTAGACAATAGTGAAAAGACCAACAGCACTTACCCAGAGTCTTCGATGATATCTGCAAATGTCTTGTCCTAATCTACCCTACTATCACAAGAAGTTCCATCACTGATCGATTGATTTATTGATTTATTGATTGATTGATTCACTGATCAGCTTCTTCTTTTAGCTCTTCAGTTTATTTTCTTGCGGAAAAACAGACCTACATTCACAACAAGTACAAACTATTAGATTAATTCTCCAATGGATATTTTCAATACCTCAAAGCCCAAATGAAACTATTAAAGACAAACCCCACGCCAGATATCGAGAGACACTGACCTCTATTGGTTGAAAAGAAAAGGCACTTGAAACTTTGACCACACCCACCCGCAAACATCGTCACTATAATGATCTATAAACTATAAAACTATAAAGGTTTATTTGAAACAGTGCTGCTCTGTTCTCTCTTTCAGTTTTTTATGTTGCACCACTGACCACACCCAGCACTGGTTGTTCTGAATTCACCACATAACCAACATGTACAATAAATCTTCAGAGTAGTTTTGATAAGAAGACACTATCAAATGGTTCTTGTATCCTGAACAGTCTAATTCCCATGCAGTCAGCACTTGCTCTTTTATTTTGAAATCTGTTCTTGGGAGTTCTTGGGATTCATGCTTAATTGCAGCTCACCTGTTCCGGCCCCTTTTCTGTGTTTCCCACCATTAGACCCTTCATATCATGAGCCCAGACTATTTTGCTTTGCCACAACATCACTGATACCTCCGTGTTCGTGCACTCTTTGGTTTTTCCTAATGTTGTTTGTTTGATTACCTGTTTCTGGGCATTTGCCTGCACTTTGTCAAGGATTCTCTGCCTTGTACGACGTTCAAGTAAAGACCCCGCTCTTTTTGCCGACACTTCTAGTCCAGTGGATTCTGTTTTAGCTTCCGTTGAAACCAATTAAGACAATGTGTTGACTTTGTACCACTTTTAATGTTGCCTGTAATTCCTAAAGTTGTTTCTCTGCAACAGCAAAACATAAAACTGAATTAAGACCAATTAAACGACTTAGAAACCCATTATAACTTCTGTGTTTTTTTTGGCAATTTGAGTGGCACAGCCATTTCTCCTGAGCTGTTTTTTTCTGTAACAGTTACATAAATTGACCAGTGTTTGTCTGCTGAGCCGTAATGAATGTTTTATCATGGATAAAGGTGTTTAATTAACTATGACTGGATGGACTAGAACTGCATATTTTAAGACTCTTAGAATTAACGACGACAATTTTGCTGAGCAGCCTGTTAGAAAGTTAAAAACAAAATAAACTCGTTAAATCTGGAGTAAATTATACTGATGAAAAGGGGACAAGAGCACAGAGGAAAGAGGGAAATTGAAGAAAGGACTATCAGTTAGAAGAGACAGCGACGAAGTGGGGATTCTAATTTATTTTGAGTTGGTTGGCTTTCTATTTTGCACTCATTCCAATTTTTGTGACTTCTGCACTTTTTTTTCTCAAAGTTATGAGTCATCCCGAGCAGAATCCCTGCATTACAAAACAATTAGATCAGAAGGCTCTGGTAATGCAGCGGGGATCCAACACTCTCCCTACCTACTGCGGTGGTGAGAAACGGAGGGAGGGGGATAGGGTGTCTGGGAAGGGAGAGCCAGGGAATCTCAGAGGCAGTAGAGGGGGGAGGATCACAGAAACATGAATATGACTCACTGATCAACACAGCCACTTCCAGAAACTGTTTTCTGTTGCTAGTTGACGTGAGGGGTCGCCCCCTTCCGGCTACACACCATTTCTGATAGATTGAAGCACTGAGGCTGATCTACCGTAATGTTAGGTAATGTCAATAACAACACATAGACCTCCTGTAGTACACGCTCCTGTCCAGTCAGTGGCTTGAGTGCATGTTAGTTGACTATTGCCGATGTCTTTTTTTACCTCAAATGCACAAACTTGTGGTCTCGCTGGCTTTAGCTATCATATTGTGAGGCTATATTGCTACATAGCCTTGCTTTCGTAAAAATGTCATGGAAGTTGAGGGTCCGAAGTTTCCCGAAGAGAAATGTTCGCAGAAATCAAAACTCTTGCTGAAGTGGACCTGGTAACTGCAGTCTGCGACGTGGCAGCAGGGCGTGTTTTCAGCCTTCGAAACCAAATCTAAATATCTGTCTGACGCAAAGACACAAACCTAATGACAAAAGTCTCGTCAGCAATTCTCTCTTGATACCTGTGAGTGATATAAGCAGCCAGTTTAAAGAAGACATTTTCCCCAGTTCTTTCTTTCCTCTAGAGTGTTATAGAGGTTTTTTGTGCATATAAAAAAAAACACCTCAACACCGATCTGTCCAATACTTGCGCGGTTTGTCTCCACAAGACAGTTTTGTTTCAGGGATAAACAGCGTTGCAGCCAAATCCAATACAATTGAAGTAAATTCACTTCTACAAAAAAACTGCTTCTAAAATGCCTTCATACTGCTCCTGTGGTGTCATCCAAGTGCCCCTACATTCAATCAGTGTTTCTTGGACTCAAACACTTCACACATCCCTCCATCGGCATAGTGGTGAGTAGATAATGGGGGAATTTTTGGGTGAACTATCCCTTTAAAGCTAAAACAAAGCATTTCAGACAGAGCCTGAAAAGAGGAGCTACAGCAATGGACAGTTTGAGGAAAGTAATACTTTTTCTGCACATTAGAGAAAGTCATAATCCAAATTAGTTGTGAACCGTGAGTATGAGCAGAATATATGAGGTTTGGGTTCAGGCGAGGCCATATGATCTGTTGAGTTCAATTTAAGTGATTTCAAATGGTTGGTTCCCACAGTAGCTGTGATGTTTTAGCGCCCCCCATGGTCACTGCAGGTAAAAAAAAGATCTTACATTTTCTTTTGAATGATCGTACGCTCAGTGTTTATTCATATTTTCTCTCTTGGTTCTAATAAATGCAATATCTGTTTGTTCTGTATTTTCAATGTTATTCCCATCAAGTTGTTTTAAAAAGATTAAATACTTTGAAATCAGTTTTGTCTCTTCCCATTAAAACTTTAATTAAAAAAACAGATGGTAATAGATTATGGAATAATTTTTTACTAACTTTCAAACTGACAGACAATGATCTGCTTTAATGTAAATGTTTGTGTGAGAGGCTGAGGATGAGTTTTTCATTATCGGCTCAGGAAAATGATTTACCATATTGTTCCCTACTGTGTTATCCTCAGTCATCACACTCTTTCTTTGTTTCTTCTGATACATAATCTGTGGCATCAAAGAGTGTTTGATATTAATCACGAGTGTGTCCTAATCTAAATTTTTGCAAATTCATTTTCCCTTGTGGATCTCTTCACAAAGCCTCTTAAAATCATTGACTGATAATGAAGCTCATTAGTGCAGCTTCATATTCTGTCCATTTTCCCCTCCGCAGCTTACTTTGTCTTGACAAGCAACACTAACAAGCAGCTGTGTCGCATCCAAGAACTTCTTATTCTTAATATAGAAAACATCAAACTCGGGTTTATTATCTTTAGAGCAATGGAACATGAGGATTAGAACAGATTTTTGATCATTCAACCGACTTTACTGGTGGTATTACTACTCACTGGAGCATCGATTTCAAACTGATGCCACGACTAAAGGGTTTTTAAATGCTAGTATATAATTATTAAATTAATCGTTGTCATTAAATACCCTGCTATACTTTCTTTTCGTGTGGTAAAAATCATTTAGACATAAAATGATGACAGCCTTAAACACAGACTGACGCATTTATGAGTCTGATCAATACCTATATGGATTTTCTCTTTCTTTTTTTTTTTACACAGAGGGTAAAAGGTATTAACTGACTCACCATGCATAAATTCATTTAGGGAAGTCATGACGGCTGCTTATACATTCAAATGACGCCTCCAGTTATTCCTCCAGTGATCGTAAAGTGGTGCAAAATGTCAGCATGGATTGAAATCCTCATAAGTCAGAAATCTTTGGACTTGGGCGGCGGCCGTGGTGAGTCATGAAAGTTGTGCTGAAACTGTTAAAAAGTAGTAATTTAGACTATGTGTGCAGTTTATGTCTTGTCAGCTGGCAACTAATGAATTCCTGCAGCATTCTGTACTAATGAATGTCAACGTGTCGCCGGTTCCGCTGGTGTGCAGGTGCGAAAGCTAATGAAATCTCGTCAACAATATGTTACCCTGAGAAAATGATGGTTTTTACTCTGAGCTGTGTTATGTCTTTGTTGCGGCAGCATTGTTTCCTGTGATTTCATTAAACACAACTGTCAATTACATGAGCTTTATGTCTCCAATTTCACATTTTCATTACACAGATGCAAGATGTAATATGGATCTCCTGTCACAGCCGTGCATTTAGCCTTCAAGACTTGCCATACCTAGAGTAGCATTATTTTGAATGGTCAATCACTCCACCATAATCACATTGTCTCTCAGTTTTAGCCGACATTTTCCTCCTGCTTGATACCGGGCATTTGTCTGTGGTAATAATATAAAGACAATTCTATGGCAGCTGAAATTGAGTTATGCCTTCCTCATTTTTAGTAAAAGAGAAGGACGGTAACTGAATCAATCCTATCATCTAATACTATTTCTTTTCAGAGTTGAGATTATGTAATATTATATAATATAATAGTGGACATAACCACCATCTTCAGACAAGGGAGCACTGACGCGCTCCACGAGCTAATAGCTGCTCATTACTCCGGGTTCTCCTCACCAATGTTTTCCCTTCCTTGTGTGAAACTTGCTTTTATAAAATGTTTTCTCCGAGTTGACTTTCCCTTTGTGTTTGCCGTTCCACACAACCAACTCACAGCCGTGTCTTTTCTTGCCAGTGAAGCTGTCATTTAATTGCCTTTTTTTCCTGACACAAATGCTGTGGTGTAAAAGGTGTACATAGGAGGAGCAGGACATGCAGCAGAAAACCTATTTATAGTGTTTCTGTTGTGCTTTACTGCAGAACATCGGGGTAGAGTGACAGGCGTGCGCACAGCAACTTGCTTTAAACCATGGTATATATTAAAGGGTACAAGTACAGGGGGTGTAACGATTCTCGAACCAAAACCGAAATCGCGGTCCAATCCAAATTTGCGATACGTGAAGACGGAGCCACAACTCGTCTCGCTCCCCGACCACAACAAGCTGCAACAACAGAAGTGACAAGTAGCTTCAGAGCAATGAGTGTGGAGGTCGGAGAAGATCGTCTGTTTTAACTTTGCAAAAGTGAGTTGTAAAGTCGGCGGGTTGTCGCTGCTCAGGCGACACACGCTCACACACATCGTCTTTCCTATTCTTTGGTTATTTTTGTTTACGTAGTTTTATGTGAAGTCAAGTCCAACATGTTCTTCAGCATTCATCTCTTTACTGATCCAAATGTTCCCCCTGTTTTCTTCATTTTGCCTGATTAGAACCAAAGTTTTGTTTCCAGTTGTTAGTGACCGTTTTTTTTTAATCTGTCCCAAAAAGAAACCCAGCAGCTGTTTGTCTCACTGACAGTTACCCCACGATGCTACGACATGCTATCACACTGTTGAGTTTCAGAGGGTTTATACCTTTCAGTCCCCTTTATCAAACAACTGCATATGAAATATCATTTCAATGTCATCTACAGTGGCAAGACGAGATATGAGAATATAAATCAACATAATGACAGCTGGCTGGTGGATTGTGTGAATGAGTCATTTAACCATCACTTATGGTTCAGTTCTTGTAAAAGTGAAATGCAAGATTTTTTTGTATACGGGACTCGAGGAAACAGCTGTCAACCCCTACAGGAGGAAAGAAATCGATTTTTTACTATTGTACCAGAGGAGACTGATGTATGCAAATCTATACAGCTCGAGCGAGACACTGCAATTTTCTCTCATGGGGGGGACACTGCAAAATGCAAAAGATTTCCTCAAAAGACTTCTTAGAATTCCCCATCTTTAACTGCAAGTCATCTCTTGTGGAAATCAACAGTTCATGCGGATTTTGTCAGGCCATTCAAGCGTGTTCATGTGAAATGCAGATCTTTTGTGCATCGGGGCTTTGCCGACTATACAAACGACTTCTGAAGTAACCAAGAAAAAGGGTCTGGATCCCCCGAGCTGCGGATGTGTACGTACTAGATAATGAGGATTCGGGGCGTGTGAGGGAGAGAGCATAAGTGAAAGTGTATCTATTTTTAGCCCCTGCGTTTATTCCTGTTTTTAGACAGATGCAATCATTGAAGAACCATGATGAAAACATTCCCCCTTCCATACAATCCGTTACACGCAAGTAGGCTTCCTCTCAGAGAGATCTAAAGCTCTGTTGGGGTTTCCTTGATGCAAATGGGGGCCTCCCAGACAACTAATGATTTTTTGAATGAATTACTGCCTTTAATTTATTCTGTAACAAACCCATTCTAATCTTCGTACTCAGAATGCCACAGTCTTCCTCGTTGGTGCTGTGTTTCCGGGCTGTTTGGATACGAAGTGTCAAGTCAAGGCCGTGGCCTCTGCTGGACATTGTCCCTGCCGGTGACCCTGCTGTGATGACTTGTGGCAGCATCATCTGCTGCAGCTCATTTACTATCCGGCATCAAAGAGAAAACACCATGGCAGCTGCTAGTCCATCCACGACAAACACCCGCCCACGCATTCGCACACATCCCCACACACACACACACACACACACGTGTCTATTAAACTAATCTACGAGCAGGGAACGGAATTCATTAGTGAGACCGATGGTGTGCTCCTCACTAATGCGGATTTTCATGTTTCTTTGATACATCTCGTCTGTTATTCTTCCTGACACTTCAACCCTGTAATTGTGATCCCTCAAGGTAGCGAGAATGATATTAGACTGACAAACACTATATTTCCCTGTGTCTATCAGCCAGGTGAGATAATGGAGAGTAATGTGCAACTACCTGTGTAACATATTGACTTCTGAATTAATGCTAATAAATCAAATTAAAAGTTGAAACCAGCTCTAGATGAACTTCCAGGAAAATCAGCTTTCATCCTCAGAGGCGCGACACCCTCCTCACACAAGAGGCCACTTTAATCAATAACAGCACGTCAAATAAAGAACAATTCAGACATGCCCAGATGTATTTGCACAAAGCTGTGCTTACTGAGCAGTCATTAGCATTTCGAAGCTTCATCTTCTCTCACAGGGTCAGTATTGACAGAAATATTAGAGAACTTAAGGGACCTCGGCAGACTTTGCTTTTACAAAGTGCATCTTCCTCCCTGTTAGTTGTTGTGGCCTCCACTGGGACTTTGAGAAATGTTGTTAGTCATTCCCCAGCAGCAGAGCGAGTTGAGGGAAGAAACTAAAAGAGTGTGCAAAGGTTCCCCTCCACGTGCACACAGCCTCATGAGGTCCATGCTCTGGTCTTGTCACTGAGCCGCTGGAGACAGCGATTTCCTTTGCAGAAGTGGATTTTATCTCCTTCACAGTCCTGCTGGGCCTCTCCTCACAGAGAGCTCGAGAATTGTTAGATACCTGCCCTGAAGTAACACTAGAGGCACGACAGGAGCAGACTGACAGTGTAAACATACTCCATTATGGGTGTAAAGAGAGATACATGTCGTCTTTCACCAGATCAGGATTATCTAGACTTATTGTGCATGAGGGGACAGCCACCACCTAGTTCACAGTTTGCTATCAACAAGGTCAGAAATAAACATTAAACCACAACTCAAAACACTGCACGGCCTATTAGCAATTAATTGACTTTCTTCACTTCGATTGAAACTATGGTTTTCTTTACTGTATGTATGTAGAAATAAAAGAAAGAAAGACTCAGGCGGCTGGATGAAGCTGAAAATGTGGTCTGTCTGCTCCGCCTTGTCAAAACTACCAGTATGTTAAGTACTAAATCAATTATGTTAAAAAAGCTCACTTCAGTTTGTGATGGATTATCTGACAGCAGCCATGTGGGAAATCAAACCATGCAACACAGCCAACCAAGGGTTTCAAATTCAACCAGTTAAACATAGTAATAATAATAATAATAGGTCTATATTTTCATCTTAGGAGAAAAGTCATGGCTTTCCAGAATGTGTTGACATCTTTGAACCTTTCACTTTCTCTGTGACCAGACCTGCCAAAAGCTCCCTGTGCACATTCAGTTTAATCAAACATCTAAAGCTTACATAAGTGTGTCCGATGGGATTGAAAACTATAACACTGGTAATATTTCATTAGCAGCAACACATTTTCCCACACCAGGAAACAACTACTTTGCCCACACAAAGACATGAATAGACATCACAAACGTCGTCACCGAACGTGGGAATCCTTCTTTCCTGCAGTTTCACGTTGGCAGCAGAGCAATACTTACTTACCAAGACAAAAAAAAAAAAGAAAAAACAACAGATATTTCATGATGATCCAAAGAGGCTTTTTCTTTAAACCTTACCATGTTAACAAAGGGTTATACTTGTCATACCCCTGTAGCTTTTTTCCAGGCTTTACAAGAACGTTGAATACATATTTATGACACATATCAGCCACTCTATATATTATGTCCTGCCCTCCAAAATATGTGTATCAGATACTGCATTTTATGTATCATGCAAATACTGTCATTTTCCCCAAAACACAAAGCATTTTATCATTTTTGTTGATGAAAACCATTTTGCTATTGATGCAGAACATCTGTCATGTTTCACAACTTGAGCTGACAGCGAGAGACAATGACTTCTGACACCAGCGCATGGTATATGTATAATAAATGCCCTCGAAATTTGCATAAAGCTGTAAAGAGAGGGTGTCTTCCCTCTCCTGCCTCTGGGCTTGAGAACAGCATTTAAGCATAGGTGCTTTTCATTCTGGGCCGAGTAGAGTGTGTGAAGCTATTAGAGACTATAGTTCAGATGGGCTCAGGTGGTTATTAATGGAAAGAACCCGGAAGAGATCAGCTTGGGAGGATGAGTCACACAGACATCTGTCCCTCCCCAGAGGCCTCCGCTGGGCAGTGCTTTATTACCCAGGCCTTCCAGTGGCTGGGTGGGATCAAACATGCTGTGGCAAACTGTATTGTTTTTCTCAGCCTTTGCGGTGACTAAAGTCTCTGAACGTGCTTCTCAACTACTCAGCGTTGGACTCGCCGAAAGCTTGTTTGCAAAAGAGGCGTTGTTATAAATAAACATATGTGGTGGAGGAGGCTGGAAAAGAAGATTAAGGGGATTCTGTGAGAAAGAGAAGAGGAAGAAAATTAAGGGTCATCTGTTTAGTATGAGGAAGTGTGAAGTGCGGGGAAGATATATCTCTATTTGCATTTCATTCTCATGCCCTTTGAAGATATGTATTGTCTTGTGACTGAATCATTACATTCAGTTGAGTCCGAGGAGAAAGACATCCATCATTTCAAATTCATGCCTCCTGAGATCATTCAACAAATTCATAGAAAAGGAAACTTTACTAAGACAAAGGAAACTTCAAGGCTGAAGCAAAGTTAATCTGATTCCGGAGCACATAATGACAGACATAGGATCTTTGAAGAGACATGGCTTCGTCTGAATTGATCCAGCAGATCTGAAATCTGGTTTAAACATGAGATATTTAGAGTAAGCACAAATTACGACAAACTTTAACAGAACTTTAACATTCCTTTGTACACAGTGATTCGTAACTCCAGACTTTGGGTTACATGTGAATGTTGGAGAAAAGGGCTTGTGAAGTGGTTGGTGTCTGTTCAAATCCTCTGACTCACTGTTCAAGTCCTTGAGCCAGACTTAACTTCCAGCTGCTGCTCAGTGGCAAACAGCAGCAGTCAAACACGTAGGGGCTGCTCCTTGAAAGTCGAGGATTTGAATCATCAGTCTCAGACCCCCGCAGCTGTACCTGCAGAATAAACGCTGTTGCTTTCATGCAGCTCTGCGGAGTAAAAATCATTCCACTACCTCAAATCGTCCTGTCCTCTTGGTGAAGAAGTCGGCAAAGGGCACAGGCGGCTGCAGACCCAAACCCCGGGTGAGTCTGACTGAGACTGCGGCCGCTGTCTGGTTCTACAGCTCACATAGCTTTTCCCATTAATTATCTAGAGTGTGGCGGCCCGCCATATTCTAATTTGTCCTTCCACAGTTTTTTTATACCTCTCATAATACCATAAGAAATCTCAAATTGGTGTATGCAGCACTATACAACACGTGCGCGATTGAGCTGTCGCGCTACAGAGAGATTTAGAGCTCAGTTTCCAGCTGCAGTTCTGACATGACATGCAGTTATTTCTCTCACACCTGTGTGTGTCTGTGTACCTGTCACTCTGTCAGTAACATATGCTGCACATCTCAGATCTATTGTTAGCAAAAGTAGCGCGCACTACCTCAGACAGCTAACTTGACTTTATTGCATGAATGTAGCTGTTGTGCTGAGCGTGCCCCTGAACCCTGTTCAAAAAATCTGTCAGTTGAATAATCATAGACTGTACATAAACACGGACGACATCGTTGCTCTCCAAAAGTGAAGCCGAAACATCTTGATCATAACCCCTGCCTCCTCCATGTTAGTGAATGGTACATGGGCCAAATTAAACAGTCAAAGTATTCTTTTTTGGCCACTTTGATTTGGTTATTTGATGTTTTGATTATTGTACAGTGGGAGGGAGTGGAGACGCTTTGTCCATCTTTATATACAATCATTAGTCTTTATGAAAAAATTAATGAATCGTTGAAGTTTAGTTCGGCACTAAAACCTGTTTCATAATATTTTTTTGGGGGGATGTGTCCGTGTACACCAATATACAAATTAAGTCAATATTTCTTTTCTGCTTTTACTTCCAAACCCCGCAGTGTTTTGTTTGCAGCTATCGACCTTATGCTGGGATCTCACAGCCCATCGCTTAAGATTGCTATTCGGTAGAGAATACACGGCAGAGTGAGTGGACTATAATGAAGAGGCTATTTCCTCAACCAGGGACCACGTAGTAAAGGGCCTCATTTCTTTTGTGGTAATTTGTCAAGATAGGAACTATGTAAGCACAATATGAACTAAACATACTCAGGTGTTAAAGTTTGATTTAGTGTCTCACTTCAAGACAGGGCCACATGGTTAGGTAATGATGTTACAATAATTCAAATTACCAGATTACAACAAACACTGAACCTTGGGCTTTTATAGCCACTGGGACAATTACATAGATTGCAACGTTCTAATTGACCACTGTCAAAATGTCAAAAAGCCCTGTTCTGCTTTTGGGTTTAGAAATAGCTTTGTTTCTGTGATGTGAGTTTCCCATGGGAAAGTGGTCTCAGACCTTTGGACATCACAGTGTTTTCTTCCATCGCCAAGAACAAGAGTGAAACACAGACGAATGCAGAATGTGAAGCAGGACTTTTCTGCAAACTTTTTCAAAACAGAAAAGTTCTGAAACCAGGACTCCTGAGGTGCATTTTTATACGTCTATAAGCTCTCAGCAGCTATAGACATAATTTCCAGATACTCCACTGCCGTGCCACATACGCCCTAATTTGTCAATGAACTGCATTTGACTCCTGGTCATGGTGGTTCCCATTATTGGTCCAGCAGTGCAGGTAGAAACTGAGCCAAACACCACACTGACACATCAGTTGGACCAATTAACTTCTCGTGTCACTCTGCTGTCACACCTTGGCTCAGCTTACTGTAACACAGAGGTTGAATGTTACCAACCAGGCACCAGAATAGACACTTGAGGGATAATGTGTTACCCACCAAGACGGAATCCAAACACACAACATGTGGTTTCAGGGGAATCAGATTATGTATTATGCATATGCTCTAGTAACGAGAAAAAAAAAGGCTGACTATTTTCTTCAACAGTAACTGGTAAACATAATCATTATGCAAAGTAAGTAGGGCCGCTTTTGAGAATTCTTTGAATTCTTTATTTATTTTCAGTCCAAAAAATGTCAGACAATAGAGAAACAAATAGCCGACACAATTCTCTAGACTCCGAAGGTGACGTCTTGTGCTTGTTTTGTCCAACCAACAGTTTAAGAGCCAGCACTTTTTAATTTAAATGCAATACAAATTATTGAAGTTTGCTGTTTTTAAGATCCTGTGGAAACCATTCAAAAGTCAGTCAATTTCAACTAAACCACAAGAAATTGATGCTGAATGTTTGATATTTTTGCCTGATAATCATTCTTCAAAAATTGTTGTATAGTACTTTTATGTTAATTGATTAAGTGATTTTGCAACATTACACAACTGTGTATTAGGGGATTCGCATCCTGATTGAATTTATTTGACAATCAACAAACTGAAAAACATGAAATTGAACATGACGCTAAAAGCCAAGTTGACATCTCTTTCCGTCTTTCTCTAAAATGTGAAGAGAGAAGTGTGCTGTGTATTGGAACTCCAGCAGTGAGAAGGACCAGACTGAAGTTGTGAAAAAAAAAGTCGCTCTGGGGAAGCAGCTGTTTCTCTAAATCAACCCCTTAGAAAACCAGAAAAAAAATCCTCATCACAGTGTGTTAATAATGAAAGGTTTGGTAACAGTTCAGTGTGTGGAAGACGGGATTTTTCTCATTTCCTCTTCCAGTCTTCTGCAGTTAAATCTTTGCCGTCTCTTTCTCTCGCTCTCTTTATTCAATTTCCAGCCCATTTGCAACCAAATTCAATTTAGAATCATTTCCCATTTTTCCCCACACTAAAAGCTCCTTGCATTCGCAAATTTCATACGTCACCATATCTGCCCAATCAACTATCTGCCCACGCTCTACAAACAAATCGGTTGTTGGACGTTAATGCTTAAAGAGCACTTATGTAATCCGTCAGTCTATCGTTGAGGCTGAAAGGCTGAGCAACTGTCACCACCTCCATCACCACCATGATCTTCAGATTGTCTTTCAAAGAGCCTCTGTCCAATCGTCTTTCTCCTCTCCTCGGTCTTCGCTGATTTTTGTATTAGGATGCTACCCTTTAGTGACAAACCACGAATGTTTCTCTGTAGCTTTAAAATGATTAAAATCATCTTATTGATATCTTTTCAATTTCTCGCAATTTTAGATAAAGTGACAAAGGATTCCTGCATCCGGCCCCCTATGAAGCTCCATTTCAATCAGCTAGATCTGGATTTCTATCTTGATCCAAACCAGATCCACACAGTCTTAGATATCAGTCTCCTAAATATGCTGCGCCAGAGATCAGCGCCAAAATCTGATGGGTTCTTTCTTGGCCCATGTCCCATTCTTCAAGTTTCATATACATCCTTTCAGTAGTTTTTGCATAATCCTGCTTTCACATAAACAAAGCAACAGACCGACAAATGGACAGGGGTGAAAACATTACTTCCTTGGCGGAGGTCAACATAGTGTCAGTATCTCCTCCGTTCCAGTGCAGGCTTTGACATCATTGCCATTGTCAGCCAGGATGAGCAACACCCATTAAGCCACTGGGAATTTCTAAAATGTATGGAGAGCTTATCTAACCACACAGGTTTTATCAATTATTTAGAATAATGACAATTCTATTAATAATTCATTCCGATTTGTTTGGTTTTGTCGTTCCAGTCTGCCCTCATCTGGCCTCTGTGTACAGGAGCAGTTGTTTTGTTTGGAGTTTGTTGCGGAGGGAGTGTGTCATGCTCACCAGAGACGTAGGGGGAACCAGCGAGAGAGAAACAAATAACAACAACTTATTAATAAAACATGAGAGTGAATTAACCTGGGAGCAGAGCCAGAGGTTTGAAGCATATTTAGCAGCAAAAAAGAGTTTCCGTGTAATTGGGCTGTGTGGTGTTGTTACAGTTGGGGTGGCACTAACAATGCAAGGTGCTGCCCCAGTTATGTAACTGAAAAACAAAAACAACCAGAGCACAAAGACAATTACTGTGTGCTGAAGTATGTAACTACTACTGGGGCACTCACACATGTGGACACAGACATGGGCTTATACTGCTTGATGTTTGTATTATCCAAAAATATTTAATATCAGAGGAAGCTTGTCTTCTGCTCTCACATCAAAACATTTTATAATATGGACTTTACTGTTGTTCAGATTAGAAATTCAATATTATGATCTCCCATCCGACAGGTAAAGGACAGGATGTGTAAGGAATGTATACGTATTAAATAATGCATATATGTAATTTCCTACACACAGACTGGCACTTACACTAACTAAGTGGTGGCAATATGTGTAACTTGTGCATACGTATGAGTGTACAATACATATATGGCTGAAATATAATGCTGATATTATTGATGATCTCCATAAATCAACCCATTGATGGATCATTCATTTAGTCTACGATTTATTTTTAATCAACATTTTATATGTATATAATACACCTATAAATCTATCCTCCCCTGCTACTATATGGTCACCTATCATCCACCATACTGAAACCACTATTCAAGCTTCATTTCTTAGGAATCCATGTGATGCTACTGAGCCCGGTGGGGACAAGTTAAAATACACTAGTGGAGATCCACAGCAGCAGACTCACACTGGGAAAACAAAAACCATGGAAACACATCCACACGGGGCAATCGAACGCCATGGAAACAAATCCATGTGACGAACACGCAGATACCAGTCGGGTTTAGACGTTTTGCAAGCAGGCGAGGTGAGATTCCTCCCGGGAGCCACTGGCGGATCTCATAAGCAGGAGAAGACCACATTCGTTTTATCACCAGCTACAGTGCACACGTCCTTTTCTCTTATTTATTCAAAGACAGCGCAGAGTTGATGCCACGCTCGGGAATGTCAATCACCAGGGATCAGTTTCAATATCAATGTCAGGAAGCTATATATTTGTGAGTCTTTTTAAATGTGTTATCTTTGCTGATTGTTGTATGTTTGCCAAATATCCCTATACAGGGAGGTCAGTAGGATAAAGGATCGGGGGGGAAGCCACAAACATGGTTTTGCCTGTACATTTTGTTCTGATTCATGTTTCAGATCTGTATAAAAGGGGAAATAAATGTGGTTTGTGGTTGGGATGTGTTGTAATTTGAATCCACTTCTGCGGGTCAATTTGTGGCAGTGAGGACTCACACTCTCACTGTGAGAATATTCTGGAACCGTCCGGCGTTCGCCTCGGAATGATGCAGCAGTGTGTTGGTGTCACAGCAGACTGGAGTGATGCGATATGTGATATCTCATAGCCTCTGCTTCAGTATGTTGCCAAGACTGTGAGTGGGCTAAGCATGGAAATAGAAACGTATTTATAGGGGCAGGTCAGATTGCTGATAATAGCAGCACTGTACAGTATATGAAGCATTCCATTATGACATTCACTGCTGAAGTTATTGCTCATATATCTGTGTATACATTTGAATTTGGGAAGGGAAAAAAGACTTTGGGAAGTTAGTTTTTTTCACCTAAATCTTATACACTGGACCTATGAGCTTATTTTTAGTTCTCCACCATTGCAGCATACTTTAATGTGACAGTAGTACATAGTAAAAGTGTTCTTTACATTTCTCCAGTACAAAGAGCAGAAGTGACAACGTCAGAACTTATTAATGTTACTTTCTTGAATGATGAAGCCACGGGGTCCGTTTAATACCAGGTTTCGGTGCTCATCTCTTGAGAAATGATTAGCTTGAAAGAGATAAATAAATCAGTTTAATAAGTATTTTGAACAAAAGTGTGTGCTTTGAGAGTTTCGCAGTCAGACCTGCATGCCTTGACACCTTTGGCTGAGTGAGCCATAAAAGCTGCGAGCTTCACCAATGAAAAGCAATTCAATTAACACAAAACGGCTCCGGTTGTCAGGCAACACCAAGGACGCCCCATTCTTCTGTACCGCGGCCTTCAGCAGTTTCGTAAACTGTAATGACTTTTAACTGAAATTCACAGCCAGGGATGATTATAAACCTTTTGAGAGAGGAATTTAAGTCTTCACCCACGTCTTGTTTTGATTGATTCAGACAATTGATGCGTAAACATGGCTTCAAAAGAATCACCTTGATGGCAATGAAGGTTATGGACTAAATAATAAGCTGGAAAGGCTGTGAAAACAGAAAATATTCCATATGTGTATTTTCTACCAGTTCCTATAGAGCCTATAGCAGACAACAAAACAAAAAGTTACAGTTACTGGAACTTAATGAGATCAAAACACAAGCTGTGCGGTGGAATTTTACAGGAAGTTTCAGCATTCTCAACTTTTTCCAGTGTTTATCCATTGATTTCCAACCCACTCTTAAAACTACCTTTATTATTCTGTGAATCACAGGGGGTCTTGTATGCCGCCGTCTGTTTTCCCAAAAAAATACACTCGACCTCTACAGTG